>NC_088407.1:91066514-91111514 GCF_034236695.1 Oncorhynchus nerka
ACGGGAGGGGAGGGGAGGGGAGAAGAGGAGAGGGGGAGGGGGAGGAGTGGAGGAGAGGAGAGGGGGGAGGAGAGGAGTGGAGGAGAGGAGAAGGGGGAGGAGTGGAGGAGAGGAGAGGGGGGAGGGGAGGGAGGAGAGGGAGGAGAGGGGGACTGGGTGGAAGAGTGGAGTGGAAGAGGGGGAGGAGGAGGAGAGGAGAGGGGGAGTGGAGAGGGGGGGGAGTGGAGTGGAGGAGAGGGGGAGGGAGGGAGGAGAGAGAGGAGAGGAGAGGAGAGGGAGTGGAGGAGAGGGGAGAGGGGGAGGAGTGGAGGAGAGGGAGGGAGGAGAGTAGATTACAGTACAGTAGATTGCAGTAGAGTAGATTCCAGTAGAGTAGATTGCAGTAGAGTAGATTACAGTACAGTAGATTACAGTACAGTAGATTACAGTAGAGTAGATTACAGTACAGTAGAGTACAGTAGAGTAGATTACAGTACAGTAGATTACAGTACAGTAGATTACAGTGGAGTAGATTACAGTACAGTAGATTACAGTACAGTAGATTACAGTGGAGTAGATTACAGTACAGTAGATTACAGTACAGTAGAGCAGTACAGTAGAGTAGATTACAGTACAGTAGATTACAGTACAGTAGAGTACAGTAGAGTAGATTACAGTACAGTAGATTACAGTACAGTAGAGTACAGTAGAGTAGATTACAGTACAGTAGATTACAGTAGAGTAGAGTACAGTACAGTAGATTACAGTAGAGTAGATTACAGTAGAGTAGATTACAGTAGAGTAGATTACAGTACAGTAGAGTACAGTGCAGTAGATTACAGTGGAGTAGATTACAGTACAGTAGATTGCAGTAGAGTAGATTACAGTAGAGTAGATTACAGTAGAGTAGATTCCAGTAGAGTAGATTACAGTACAGTAGATTACAGTACAGTAGATTACAGTACAGTAGATTACAGTGGAGTAGATTACAGTACAGTAGATTACAGTAGAGTAGATTACAGTAGAGTAGATTCCAGTGGAGTAGATTCCAGTAGAGTAGATTACAGTACAGTAGAGTACAGTAGAGTAGATTACAGTACAGTAGATTCCAGTGGAGTAGATTACAGTGGAGTAGATTACAGTGGAGTAGATTACAGTAGAGTAGATTACAGTACAGTAGATTACAGTACAGTAGAGTACAGTACAGTAGATTACGGTACAGTAGATTACAGTAGAGTAGATTCCAGTGGAGTAGATTACAGTACAGTAGAGTACAGTAGAGTAGATTACAGTAGAGTAGATTACAGTAGAGTAGATTCCAGTGGAGTAGATTACAGTGGAGTAGATTACAGTAGAGTAGATTACAGTACAGTAGATTACAGTACAGTAGAGTACAGTACAGTAGATTACGGTACAGTAGATTACAGTAGAGTAGATTCCAGTGGAGTAGATTACAGTACAGTAGATTACAGTACAGTAGATTACAGTAGAGTAGATTCCAGTAGAGTAGATTCCAGTGGAGTAGATTACAGTGGAGTAGATTACAGTAGAGTAGATTACAGTAGAGTAGATTACAGTACAGTAGATTACAGTACAGTAGAGTACAGTACAGTAGATTACAGTGGAGTAGATTACAGTACAGTAGATTACAGTACAGTAGATTACAGTACAGTAGATTACAGTAGAGTAGATTCCAGTGGAGTAGATTACAGTAGAGTAGATTCCAGTAGAGTAGATTCCAGTAGAGTAGATTACAGTACAGTAGATTACAGTAGAGTAGATTACAGTACAGTAGATTACAGTACAGTAGATTACAGTAGAGTAGATTCCAGTACAGTAGATTCCAGTAGAGTAGATTCCAGTAGAGTAGATTCCAGTAGAGTAGATTACAGTACAGTAGATTACAGTACAGTAGATTACAGTAGAGTAGTAAATTTCATTAGAGATTTGGTCATGTAACTCCGGGTTCAAATAAACTAAATGTATATATTAGTAAAAACACCTATAAATTGATATCTCTACCTTATTACTTCTGTGAACTTTCATTAACCTCTTAGTCAGATTAGAACATATCTTTAAAACAGGGTTTCTGGGTAATGACATTTCTAGGCACAAGGCAATGCTTCTTAATTCAACTTAAAGGAGGCAGTACTGTACATAGACATGAAATCACTGGTCACTTTCATAATGGGACACGTGTCACTCTAATACTTTCTTTTAACCTATTTTTGCTTTACTCATCTCATATGAGATGAGGGTGGCAGGGTAGTCTAGTGGTTAGAGTGTAGAGGAGGCAGGTAGTCTAGTGGTTAGAGTGTAGAGGTGGCAGGTAGTCTAGTGGTTAGAGTGTAGAGGTGGCAGGGTAGCCTAGTGGTTAGGGGGGCGGTAGGTAGTCTAGTGGTTAGAGTGTAGGGGAGGCAGGGTAGTCTAGTGGTTAGAGTGTAGAGGTGGCAGGGTAGCCTAGTGGTTAGAGTGTAGAGGCGGCAGGGTAGCCTAGTGGTTAGAGTGTAGAGGCGGCAGGGTAGCCTAGTGGTTAGAGTGTAGAGGTGGCAGGGTAGCCTAGTGGTTAGAGTGTAGAGGCGGCAGGGTAGCCTAGTGGTTAGAGTGTAGAGGTGGCAGGGTAGTCTAGTGGTTAGAGTGTAGAGGTGGCAGGTAGCCTAGTGGTTAGAGTGTAGAGGTGGCAGGTAGTCTAGTGGTTAGGGGGGCGGTAGGTAGTCTAGTGGTTAGAGTGTAGGGTAGTCTAGTGGTTAGAGTGTAGGGGAGGCAGGGTAGCCTAGTGGTTAGAGTGTAGAGGAGGCAGGGTAGCCTAGTGGTTAGAGTGTAGAGGAGGCAGGGTAGCCTAGTGGTTAGAGTGTAGAGGAGGCAGGTAGCCTAGTGGTTAGAGTGTCTAGTGGTTAGGTGTAGAGGAGGCAGGTAGTCTAGTGGTTAGTGGAGGTGGCAGGTAGTCTAGTGGTTAGAGTGTAGAGGAGGCAGGTAGTCTAGTGGTTAGAGTGTAGAGGTGGCAGGTAGTCTAGTGGTTAGAGTGTAGAGGTGCAGGTAGTCTAGTGGTTAGAGTGTAGAGGTGGCAGGGTAGTCTAGTGGTTAGGGAGGCAGGGAGGCAGGGTAGTCTAGTGGTTAGAGTGTAGAGGTGGCAGGGTAGCCTAGTGGTTAGAGTGTAGAGGTGGCAGGGTAGCCTAGTGGTTAGAGTGTAGAGGCGGCAGGTAGTCTAGTGGTTAGAGTGTAGAGGTGGCAGGGTAGCCTAGTGGTTAGAGTGTAGAGGCGGCAGGGTAGCCTAGTGGTTAGAGTGTAGAGGCGGCAGGGTAGCCTAGTGGTTCGAGTGTAGAGGTGGCAGGGTAGTCTAGTGGTTAGAGTGTAGAGGAGGCAGGGTAGCCTAGTGGTTAGAGTGTAGAGGTGGCAGGTAGTCTAGTGGTTAGAGTGTAGAGGCGGCAGGGTAGCCTAGTGGTTAGAGTGTAGAGGAGGCAGGTAGTCTGGTGGTTAGAGGTAGAGGTGGCAGGTAGTCTAGTGGTTAGAGTGTAGGGGAGGGTAGTCTAGTGGTTAGAGTGTAGAGGTGGCAGGTTAGCCTAGTGGTTAGAGTGTAGAGGTGGCAGGGTAGCCTAGTGGTTAGAGTGTAGAGGAGGCAGGGTAGCCTAGTGGTTAGAGTGTAGAGGTGGCAGGTAGTCTAGTGGTTAGAGTGTAGAGGCGGCAGGGTAGCCTAGTGGTTAGAGTGTAGAGGAGGCAGGTAGCCTAGTGGTTAGAGTGTAGAGGAGGCAGGGTAGTCTAGTGGTTAGGGGGGCGGTAGGTAGTCTAGTGGTTAGAGTGTAGGGGAGGCAGGGTAGTCTAGTGGTTAGAGTGTAGAGGTGGCAGGGTAGCCTAGTGGTTAGAGTGTAGAGGCGGCAGGGTAGCCTAGTGGTTAGAGTGTAGGCGGCAGGGTAGCCTAGTGGTTAGAGTGTAGAGGCGGCAGGGTAGCCTAGTGGTTAGAGTGTAGAGGTGGCAGGGCAGTCTAGTGGTTAGAGTGGAGGTGGCAGGTAGTCCAGTGGTTAGAGTGTAGAGGCGGCAGGGTAGTCCTAGTGGTTAGAGTGTAGAGGGAGGCAGGGTAGCCTAGTGGTTAGAGTGTAGAGGTGGCAGGGTAGCCTGGTGGTTAGAGTAGAGGAGGCAGGGTAGCCTAGTGGTTAGAGTGTAGAGGAGGCAGGGTAGCCTAGTGGTTAGAGTGTAGAGGTGGCAGGGTAGCCTAGTGGTTAGAGTGTAGAGGTGGCAGGGTAGTCTAGTGGTTAGAGTGTAGAGGAGGCAGGGTAGCCTAGTGGTTAGAGTGTAGAGGTGGCAGGTAGTCTAGTGGTTAGAGGGGCGGTAGGTAGTCTAGTGGTTAGAGTGTAGGGGAGGCAGGGTAGTCTAGTGGTTAGAGTGTAGAGGGGCAGGGTAGCCTAGTGGTTAGAGTGTAGAGGCGGCAGGGTAGCCTAGTGGTTAGAGTGTAGAGGTGGCAGGGTAGCCTAGTGGTTAGAGTGTAGAGGCGGCAGGGTAGCCTAGTGGTTAGAGTGTAGAGGCGGCAGGGTAGCCTAGTGGTTAGAGTGTAGAGGCGGCAGGGTAGCCTAGTGGTTAGAGTGTAGAGGCGGCAGGGTAGCCTAGTGGTTAGAGTGTAGAGGCGGCAGGGTAGCCTAGTGGTTAGAGTGTAGAGGTGGCAGGTAGTCTAGTGGTTAGAGTGTAGAGGCGGCAGGGTAGCCTAGTGGTTAGAGTGTAGAGGAGGCAGGTAGCCTAGTGGTTAGAGTGTAGAGGAGGCAGGGTAGTCTAGTGGTTAGAGGCAGAGGTGGCAGGGTAGCCTAGTGGTTAGAGTGTAGAGGAGGCAGGGTAGCCTAGTGGTTAGAGTGTAGAGGTGGCAGGGTAGCCTAGTGGTTAGAGTGTAGAGGAGGCAGGTAGCCTAGTGGTTAGAGTGTAGAGGAGGCAGGGTAGTCTAGTGGTTAGGGGGGCGGTAGGTAGTCTAGTGGTTAGAGTGTAGGGGAGGCAGGGTAGTCTAGTGGTTAGAGTGTAGAGGTGGCAGGGTAGCCTAGTGGTTAGAGTGTAGAGGCGGCAGGGTAGCCTAGTGGTTAGAGTGTAGAGGTGGCAGGGTAGCCTAGTGGTTAGAGTGTAGAGGGGGGCAGGGTAGCCTAGTGGTTAGAGTGTAGAGGAGGCAGGGTAGTCTAGTGGTTAGAGTGCAGGCGGCAGGGTAGTCTAGTGGTTAGGGGGGCGGTAGGTAGTCTAGTGGTTAGAGTGTAGGGGAGGCAGGGTAGTCTAGTGGTTAGAGTGTAGAGGCGGCAGGGTAGCCTAGTGGTTAGAGTGTAGAGGTGGCAGGGTAGCCTAGTGGTTAGAGTGTAGAGGTGGCAGGGTAGCCTAGTGGTTAGAGTGTAGAGGTGGCAGGGTAGCCTAGTGGTTAGAGTGTAGAGGAGGCAGGGTAGCCTAGTGGTTAGAGTGTAGAGGTGGCAGGTAGCCTAGTGGTTAGAGTGTAGAGGTGGCAGGTAGTCTAGTGGTTAGAGTGTAGAGGAGGCAGGGTAGTCTAGTGGTTAGGGGTAGAGGCGGCAGGGTAGTCTAGTGGTTAGAGTGTAGGGGAGGCAGGGTAGTCTAGTGGTTAGAGTGTAGAGGCGGCAGGGTAGCCTAGTGGTTAGAGTGTAGAGGTGGCAGGGTAGTCTAGTGGTTAGAGTGTAGAGGTGGCAGGGTAGCCCTAGTGGTTAGAGTGTAGAGGTGGCAGGGTAGTCTAGTGGTTAGAGTGTAGAGGCGGCAGGGTAGCCTAGTGGTTAGAGTGTAGAGGAGGCAGGGTAGCCTAGTGGTTAGAGTGTAGAGGTGGCAGGTAGTCTAGTGGTTAGAGTGTAGAGGCGGCAGGGTAGCCTAGTGGTTAGAGTGTAGAGGAGGCAGGGTAGCCTAGTGGTTAGAGTGTAGAGGAGGCAGGGTAGCCTAGTGGTTAGAGTGTAGAGGGGAGGCAGGTAGTCTAGTGGTTAGAGTGTAGAGGTGGCAGGTAGCCTAGTGGTTAGAGTGTAGAGGTGGCAGGGTAGCCTAGTGGTTAGAGTGTAGAGGAGGCAGGGTAGCCTAGTGGTTAGAGTGTAGAGGAGGCAGGGTAGTCTAGTGGTTAGAGTGTAGAGGCGGCAGGGTAGCCTAGTGGTTAGAGTGTAGAGGAGGCAGGGTAGCCTAGTGGTTAGAGTGTAGAGGAGGCAGGGTAGTCTAGTGGTTAGAGTGGAGGAGGCAGGGTAGTCTAGTGGTTAGAGTGTAGAGGTGGCAGGTAGTCTAGTGGTTAGAGTGTAGAGGCGGCAGGGTAGTCTAGTGGTTAGAGTGTAGAGGCGGCAGGGGTAGCCTAGTGGTTAGAGTGTAGAGGGGGCAGGGTAGCCTAGTGGTTAGAGTGTAGAGGTGGCAGGGTAGCCTAGTGGTTAGAGTGTAGAGGTGGCAGGGTAGCCTAGTGGTTAGAGTGTAGAGGTGGCAGGGTAGCCTAGTGGTTAGAGTGTAGAGGGGCAGGGTAGCCTAGTGGTTAGAGTGTAGAGGAGGCAGGCAGTCTAGTGGTTAGAGTGTAGGGGAGGCAGGTAGTCCAGTGGTTAGAGTGTAGGGGAGGCAGGGTAGTCTAGTGGTTAGAGTGTAGAGGTGGCAGGGTAGCCTAGTGGTTAGAGTGTAGAGGTGGCAGGGTAGCCTAGTGGTTAGAGTGTAGAGGCGGCAGGGTAGCCTAGTGGTTAGAGTGTAGAGGCGGCAGGGTAGCCTAGTGGTTAGAGTGTAGAGGAGGCAGGGTAGCCTAGTGGTTAGAGTGTAGAGGTGGCAGGTAGCCTAGTGGTTAGAGTGTAGAGGTGGCAGGGTAGCCTAGTGGTTAGAGTGTAGAGGAGGCAGGGTAGCCTAGTGGTTAGAGTGTAGAGGTGGCAGGGTAGTCCTAGTGGTTAGAGTGTAGAGGAGGCAGGGTAGCCTAGTGGTTAGAGTGTAGAGGTGGCAGGGTAGCCTAGTGGTTAGAGTGTAGAGGCGGCAGGGTAGCCTAGTGGTTAGAGTGTAGAGGCGGCAGGGTAGCCTAGTGGTTAGAGTGTAGAGGCGGCAGGGTAGCCTAGTGGTTAGAGTGCAGAGGCGGGCAGGTAGTCCAGTGGTTAGAGTGTAGAGGAGGCAGGGTAGTCTAGTGGTTAGAGTGTAGAGGAGGCAGGGTAGCCTAGTGGTTAGAGTGTAGAGGCGGCAGGTAGTCTAGTGGTTAGAGGTAGAGGAGTGGCAGGGCAGCTAGTGGTTAGAGTGTAGAGGAGGCAGGGTAGTCTAGTGGTTAGAGTGTAGAGGAGGCAGGGTAGTCCTAGTGGTTAGAGGGGGGGCAGGTAGTCTAGTGGTTAGAGTGCAGAGGAGGCAGGGTAGTCTAGTGGTTAGAGTGTAGAGGTGGCAGGTAGCCTAGTGGTTAGAGTGTAGAGGCGGCAGGGTAGCCTAGTGGTTAGAGTGGAGGAGGCAGGTAGTCCAGTGGTTAGAGTGGTAGAGGCGGGTAGTCTAGTGGTTAGGGGCGGTAGGTCCAGTGGTTAGAGTGCAGAGGAGGTAGTCTAGTGGTTAGAGTGTAGAGGTGCAGGGTAGTCCAGTGGTTAGAGTGTAGAGGCGGCAGGTAGTCTAGTGGTTAGAGTGTAGAGGTGGCAGGTAGCCTAGTGGTTAGAGTGGAGGTGGGGGCAGTCCAGTGGTTAGGAGTGTAGAGGTGGCAGGTAGTCTAGTGGTTAGAGGGAGGAGGTAGGTAGCCTAGTGGTTAGAGTGTAGAGGTGGCAGGGTAGTCCTAGTGGTTAGAGTGTAGAGGTGGCAGGGTAGCCTAGTGGTTAGAGTGTAGAGGAGGCAGGGTAGCCTAGTGGTTAGAGTGTAGAGGTGGCAGGTAGCCAGTGGTTAGAGTGGTAGAGGAGGCAGGTAGCCTAGTGGTTAGAGTGTAGAGGTGGCAGGTAGTCTAGTGGTTAGAGTGTAGAGGTGGCAGGTAGTCTAGTGGTTAGAGTGTAGAGGTGGCAGGTAGTCTAGTGGTTAGAGTGTAGAGGAGGCAGGGTAGTCCAGTGGTTAGAGTGTAGAGGCGGCAGGTAGCCTAGTGGTTAGAGTGTAGAGGTGGCAGGGTAGTCCTAGTGGTTAGGGAGGCGAGGTAGGTAGTCTAGTGGTTAGAGTGGAGGCAGGTAGTCTAGTGGTTAGAGTGTAGAGGTGGCAGGTAGTCCTAGTGGTTAGAGTGTAGGTAGGTGGCAGGGTAGGTCTAGTGGTTAGAGTGGGGAGGCAGGTAGTCTAGTGGTTAGAGTGTAGAGGAGGCAGGGTCTAGTGGTTAGAGTCTAGTGGTTAGGGGCAGGCAGTCCAGTGGTTAGAGTGTAGAGGGGGCAGGGTAGCCTAGTGGTTAGAGTGTAGAGGTGGCAGGTAGCCTAGTGGTTAGAGTGTAGAGGAGGCAGGTAGTCTAGTGGTTAGAGTGCAGAGGCGGTAGTCTAGTGGTTAGAGTGCAGAGGAGGCAGGCAGTCCAGTGGTTAGAGTGTAGAGGTGGCAGGTAGCCTAGTGGTTAGAGTGTAGAGGCGGCAGGTAGTCCTAGTGGTTAGGGTAGAGGTGGCAGGGTAGTCCAGTGGTTAGAGTGTAGAGGGGCAGGGGTAGTCCAGTGGTTAGAGTGGAGGTGGCAGGCAGGGTAGTCTAGTGGTTAGAGTGTAGAGGTGGCAGGCAGCCTAGTGGTTAGAGTGTAGAGGTGGCAGGGTAGCCCAGTGGTTAGAGTGTAGAGGTGGCAGGGTAGCCTAGTGGTTAGAGTGTAGAGGAGGCAGGGTAGCCCAGTGGTTAGAGTGCAGAGGAGGCAGGTAGCCTAGTGGTTAGAGTGTAGAGGTGGCAGGTAGCCCAGTGGTTAGAGGTAGAGGCCAGGCAGGGTAGCCTAGTGGTTAGAGTGCAGAGGCAGGGTAGCCCAGTGGTTAGAGTGCAGAGGAGGCAGGGCAGCCAGTGGTTAGAGGCAGGTGGCAGTCCAGTGGTTAGAGTGTAGAGGCGGCAGGGTAGTCCAGTGGTTAGAGTGTAGAGGTGGCAGGTAGCCAGTGGTTAGAGTGCAGAGGTGGCAGGGTAGCCTAGTGGTTAGAGTGTAGAGGTGGCAGGGCAGCCTAGTGGTTAGAGTGTAGAGGTGGCAGGTAGCCCAGTGGTTAGAGTGTAGAGGTGGCAGGTAGCCTAGTGGTTAGAGGTAGAGGTTAGAGTGCAGGGGCGGTAGGTAGCCTAGTGGTTAGAGTGCAGAGGTAGGTAGTCTAGTGGTTAGAGTGCAGAGGCAGGCAGGTAGTCCTAGTGGTTAGGGAGGAGGTAGGTAGTCCAGTGGTTAGAGGCAGAGGTGGCAGGGTTAGGGGGCAGTGGTTAGAGTGGTTAGAGGTGGCAGGGTAGCCTAGTGGTTAGAGTGTAGAGTGTTAGGGGGCAGGGCAGCCTAGTGGTTAGAGTGTAGAGGGGGCAGGTAGCCTAGTGGTTAGAGTGCAGAGGTGGCAGGGTAGTCCAGTGGTTAGAGTGCAGAGGTGGCAGGGTAGTCCAGTGGTTAGAGTGTAGAGGTGGCAGGTAGTCCAGTGGTTAGAGTGGAGGTGGCAGGGTAGTCCAGTGGTTAGAGTGCAGAGGAGGCAGGTAGCCCAGTGGTTAGAGTGTAGAGGAGGCAGGGTAGTCTAGTGGTTAGAGTGCAGAGGCGGCAGGTAGTCAGTGGTTAGAGTGCAGAGGCAGGGTAGCCCAGTGGTTAGAGTGTAGAGGTGGCAGGGTAGTCCAGTGGTTAGAGTGCAGAGGCGGCAGGGGTAGTCCAGTGGTTAGAGGTAGAGGGCAGGTAGCCTAGTGGTTAGAGTGCAGAGGTAGTCTAGTGGTTAGGCAGTCTAGTGGTTAGAGTGCAGAGGTGGCAGGGTAGTCTAGTGGTTAGAGTGTAGAGGTGGCAGGTAGTCCAGTGGTTAGAGTGCAGAGGTGGCAGGGTAGTCCAGTGGTTAGAGTGTAGAGGTGGCAGGTAGCTCCAGTGGTTAGAGTGTAGAGGCGGGCAGGTAGCCTAGTGGTTAGAGTGTAGAGGTGGCAGGGTAGCCTAGTGGTTAGAGTGCAGAGGCGGCAGGGTAGTCCTAGTGGTTAGAGTGCAGATAGCAGGTAGTCCAGTGGTTAGAGGGAGGAGGCAGGGTAGCCTAGTGGTTAGAGTGTAGAGGGAGGCAGGTAGTCTAGTGGTTAGAGTGCAGAGGCGGCAGGGTAGCCTAGTGGTTAGAGTGTAGAGGAGGCAGGGCAGCCTAGTGGTTAGAGTGTAGAGGAGGCAGGTAGTCCAGTGGTTAGAGTGTAGAGGCGGCAGGGTAGTCCAGTGGTTAGAGTGCAGAGGAGTGCAGGGGGCCCAGTGGTTAGAGTGGTAGAGGGTTAGGGGGCAGGGTAGCCTAGTGGTTAGAGGGCAGAGGTAGGTAGCCTAGTGGTTAGAGGTAGAGGTGGCAGGGTAGTCTAGTGGTTAGAGTGCAGAGGTGGCAGGGTAGTCCAGTGGTTAGAGTGCAGAGGGTGGGTAGTCCTAGTGGTTAGAGTGCAGAGGCGGCAGGCAGCCTAGTGGTTAGAGGCAGAGGAGGCAGGGTAGTCCTAGTGGTTAGAGGTAGAGGAGGCAGGGTAGTCTAGTGGTTAGAGTGCAGAGGTGGCAGGTAGTCCTAGTGGTTAGAGTGTAGAGGTGGCAGGTAGCCTAGTGGTTAGAGTGTAGAGGTGGCAGGTAGCCTAGTGGTTAGAGTGTAGAGGCGGCAGGGTAGCCTAGTGGTTAGAGTGTAGAGGTGGCAGGTAGCCTAGTGGTTAGAGTGTAGAGGTTAGGGGGCAGGGTAGCCTAGTGGTTAGAGTGTAGAGGTGGCAGGTAGTCTAGTGGTTAGAGTGCAGAGGTGGCAGGGTAGCCTAGTGGTTAGAGTGCAGAGGAGGCAGGTAGTCCAGTGGTTAGAGTGTAGAGGAGGCAGGCAGTCCAGTGGTTAGAGTGCAGAGGAGGCAGGGTAGTCCAGTGGCTAGAGTGCAGAGGTTAGGCAGGTAGTCTAGTGGTTAGAGTGCAGAGGAGGGTAGCCAGTGGTTAGAGTGCAGAGGAGGGCAGGCAGTCTAGCGGTTAGAGTGCAGAGGAGGGCAGGGTAGCCTAGTGGTTAGAGTGTAGAGGTGGCAGGTAGTCTAGTGGTTAGAGTGTAGAGGCGGCAGGGTAGTCTAGTGGTTAGAGTGTAGAGGAGGCAGGTAGCCTAGTGGTTAGAGCAGAGGAGGCAGGGTAGTCCAGTGGTTAGAGGGGAGGGCAGGTAGTCCAGTGGTTAGAGTGCAGAGGAGGCAGGCAGTCCAGTGGTTAGAGTGCAGAGGTGGCAGGGTAGTCCAGTGGTTAGGGGTGCAGAGGTTAGGGGCAGGTAGTCCAGTGGTTAGAGTGCAGAGGTGGCAGGGTAGTCCAGTGGTTAGAGTGCAGAGGTGGCAGGGTAGCCTAGTGGTTAGAGTGCAGAGGTGGCAGGGTAGTCCAGTGGTTAGAGTGTAGAGGTGGCAGGCAGTCCAGTGGTTAGAGTGCAGAGGAGGCAGGTAGTCCAGTGGTTAGAGTGCAGAGGAGGCAGGGTAGTCCAGTGGTTAGAGTGTAGAGGAGGCAGGGTAGCCTAGTGGTTAGAGGTAGGCGGCAGGGTAGCCTAGTGGTTAGAGTGTAGAGGCGGCAGGGTAGCCTAGTGGTTAGAGTGCAGAGGTGGCAGGCAGCCCAGTGGTTAGAGTGCAGAGGTGGCAGGTAGTCTAGTGGTTAGAGGGCGGAGGAGGGCAGGTAGAGTGGTTAGAGGCAGAGGTGGCAGGGTAGTCTAGTGGTTAGAGTGCAGAGGAGGCAGGTAGTCTAGTGGTTAGAGTGTAGAGGTGGCAGGGTAGTCTAGTGGTTAGAGGGGGCAGAGGTAGTCCAGTGGTTAGAGTGCAGAGGAGGCAGGGTAGTCTAGTGGTTAGAGTGTAGAGGAGCAGGGTAGCCCAGTGGTTAGAGTGTAGAGGCGGCAGGGGCAGCCTAGTGGTTAGAGTGTAGAGGCTGGCAGGGTAGCCTAGTGGTTAGAGTGTAGAGGCGGGCAGGTAGTCCAGTGGTTAGAGTGTAGAGGTGGCAGGGTAGTCCAGTGGTTAGAGTGCAGAGGAGGCAGGGTAGCCTAGTGGTTAGAGAGTGTAGAGGTGGCAGGGTAGTCTAGTGGTTAGAGTGTAGAGGTGGCAGGGCCTAGTGGTTAGAGTGTAGAGGAGGCAGGTAGCCTAGTGGTTAGAGTGTAGAGGAGGCAGGGTAGTCCAGTGGTTAGGGTGCAGGTGGCAGGTAGTCCAGTGGTTAGAGGTAGAGGAGGCAGGGTAGTCTAGTGGTTAGAGTGTAGAGGTGGCAGGGTAGCCTAGTGGTTAGAGTGTAGAGGTGGCAGGGTAGCCTAGTGGTTAGAGTGTAGAGGTGGCAGGGTAGCCTAGTGGTTAGAGTGTAGAGGCAGGGTAGCCTAGTGGTTAGAGTGTAGAGGTGGCAGGGTAGTCTAGTGGTTAGAGTGTAGAGGTGGCAGGGGTAGCCTAGTGGTTAGGAGTGTAGAGGTGGCAGGTAGCCTAGTGGTTAGAGTGTAGAGGAGGCAGGGCAGTCCTAGTGGTTGGAGTGTAGAGGTGGCAGGGCAGCCTAGTGGTTAGAGTGTAGAGGAGGCAGGGTAGCCTAGTGGTTAGAGTGTAGAGGGGCAGGGTAGCCTAGTGGTTAGAGTGTAGAGGCGGCAGGGTAGTCCTAGTGGTTAGAGTGTAGAGGAGGCAGGGAGCCTAGTGGTTAGAGTGTAGAGGCGGCAGGGTAGCCTAGTGGTTAGAGTGTAGAGGTGGCAGGGTAGTCTAGTGGTTAGAGTGTAGAGGTGGCAGGGTAGCCTAGTGGTTAGAGTGTAGAGGTGGCAGGTAGTCTAGTGGTTAGAGTGTAGAGGGCAGGGTAGCCTAGTGGTTAGAGTGTAGAGGCGGCAGGGTAGCCTAGTGGTTAGAGTGTAGAGGAGGCAGGGTAGCCTAGTGGTTAGAGTGTAGAGGCGGTAGGTAGCCTAGTGGTTAGAGTGTAGGAGTGGCAGGGTAGTCTAGTGGTTAGAGTGTAGAGGTGGCAGGGTAGCCTAGTGGTTAGAGTGTAGAGGTGGCAGGGTAGCCTAGTGGTTAGAGTGTAGAGGGCAGGGTAGCCTAGTGGTTAGAGTGTAGAGGTGGCAGGGTAGTCCTAGTGGTTAGAGTGTAGAGGTGGCAGGGTAGTCTAGTGGTTAGAGGTGTCTAGAGAGAGGCAGGGTAGTCTAGTGGTTAGAGTGTAGAGGTGGCAGGGTAGCCTAGTGGTTAGAGTGTAGAGGTGGCAGGGTAGCCTAGTGGTTAGAGTGTAGAGGTGGCAGGGTAGCCTAGTGGTTAGAGTGTAGAGGTGGCAGGGTAGCCTAGTGGTTCGAGTGTAGAGGTGGCAGGGTAGTCTAGTGGTTAGAGTGTAGAGGTGGCAGGTAGTCTAGTGGTTAGGGGGGCGGTAGGTAGTCTAGTGGTTAGGCAGGGTAGTCTAGTGGTTAGAGTGTAGAGGTGGCAGGGTAGCCTAGTGGTTAGAGTGTAGAGGTGGCAGGGTAGCCTAGTGGTTAGAGGTAGAGGTGGCAGGGTAGTCTAGTGGTTAGAGTGTAGGGAGGCAGGGTAGCCTAGTGGTTAGAGTGTAGAGGTGGCAGGGTAGTCTAGTGGTTAGAGTGTAGAGGAGGCAGGTAGTCTAGTGGTTAGAGTGGTTAGAGGTAGAGGTGGCAGGGTAGCCTAGTGGTTAGAGTGTAGAGGCGGCAGGGGTAGTCTAGTGGTTAGAGTGTAGAGGCGGCAGGGTAGCCTAGTGGTTAGGGGGGGTAGGGTAGTCTAGTGGTTAGAGTGTAGAGGGGGCAGGGTAGCCTAGTGGTTAGAGTGTAGAGGCGGCAGGGTAGCCTAGTGGTTAGAGTGTAGAGGTGGCAGGGTAGCCTAGTGGTTAGAGGTAGAGGAGGCAGGGTAGCCTAGTGGTTAGAGTGTAGAGGTGGCAGGTAGTCTAGTGGTTAGAGTGTAGAGGTGGCAGGGTAGTCTGTGGTTAGAGGTGGGCAGGGTAGCCTAGTGGTTAGAGTGTAGAGGTGGCAGGTAGCCTAGTGGTTAGAGTGTAGAGGTGGCAGGGTAGCCTAGTGGTTAGAGTGTAGAGGTGGCAGGGTAGCCTAGTGGTTAGAGTGTAGAGGTGGCAGGGTAGCCTAGTGGTTAGAGTGTAGAGGAGGCAGGGTAGCCTAGTGGTTAGAGTGTAGAGGTGGCAGGGTAGTCTAGTGGTTAGAGTGTAGAGGCGGCAGGGTAGCCTAGTGGTTAGAGTGTAGAGGTGGCAGGTAGCCTAGTGGTTAGAGTGTAGAGGTGGCAGGGTAGCCTAGTGGTTAGAGTGTAGAGGGGGCAGGTAGCCTAGTGGTTAGAGTGTAGGGAGGCAGGGTAGTCTAGTGGTTAGAGTGTAGAGGCGGCAGGGTAGTCTAGTGGTTAGAGTGTAGAGGTGGCAGGGTAGCCTAGTGGTTAGAGTGTAGAGGGGGCAGGGTAGCCTAGTGGTTAGAGTGTAGAGGTGGCAGGGTAGCCTAGTGGTTAGAGTGTAGAGGTGGCAGGGTAGCCTAGTGGTTAGGGAGTGTAGAGGTGGCAGGGTAGCCTAGTGGTTAGAGTGTAGAGGTGGCAGGGTAGTCTAGTGGTTAGAGTGTAGGGTGGCAGGGTAGCCTAGTGGTTAGAGTGTAGAGGTGGCAGGGTAGTCTAGTGGTTAGAGTGTAGAGGAGGCAGGGTAGCCTAGTGGTTAGAGTGTAGAGGTGGCAGGGTAGCCTAGTGGTTAGAGTGTAGGGGTGGCAGGTAGTCCTAGTGGTTAGAGTGTAGGTAGGTGGCAGGGTAGCCTAGTGGTTAGAGTGTAGAGGGTGGCAGGTAGTCTAGTGGTTAGAGTGTTAGGGGGGCAGGTAGCCTAGTGGTTAGAGTGTAGAGGTGGCAGGTAGTCTAGTGGTTAGAGTGTGTAGAGGTGGCAGGGTAGTCTAGTGGTTAGAGTGTAGAGGGGCAGGGTAGTCTAGTGGTTAGAGTGTAGAGGGGGCAGGTAGTCCTAGTGGTTAGAGTGTAGAGGTGGCAGGGTAGTCTAGTGGTTAGAGTGTAGAGGGGCAGGTAGCCTAGTGGTTAGAGTGTAGAGGTGGCAGGGTAGTCTAGTGGTTAGAGTGTAGAGGTGGCAGGGTAGTCTAGTGGTTAGAGTGTAGAGGTGGCAGGGTAGCCTAGTGGTTAGAGTGTAGAGGGGGTAGGTAGTCTAGTGGTTAGAGTGTAGAGGTGGCAGGTAGTCCAGTGGTTAGTGGTTAGAGTCTAGTGGTTAGGGGGCAGGGTAGTCTAGTGGTTAGAGTGTAGAGGTGGCAGGTAGCCTAGTGGTTAGAGTGTAGAGGTGGCAGGTAGTCTAGTGGTTAGAGTGTAGAGGTAGGGGTAGTCTAGTGGTTAGGGTAGAGGGTAGGTAGTCTAGTGGTTAGAGTGTAGAGGTGGCAGGTAGTCTAGTGGTTAGGGGGAGGCAGGTAGTCTAGTGGTTAGAGTGTAGGGTCAGGGTTAGGGGTAGCCTAGTGGTTAGAGTGTAGAGGAGGCAGGTAGTCTAGTGGTTAGAGGGAGGCGGTAGGTAGTCTAGTGGTTAGAGTGTAGAGGTGGCAGGTAGCCTAGTGGTTAGAGTGTAGAGGTGGCAGGGTAGTCTAGTGGTTAGAGGGTAGAGGTGGCAGGTAGTCTAGTGGTTAGAGGGAGGTGGCAGGGTAGTCTAGTGGTTAGAGTGTAGAGGTGGCAGGGTAGTCTAGTGGTTAGAGGTGTAGAGGCGGCAGGGTAGTCTAGTGGTTAGAGTGTAGAGGTGGCAGGTAGCCTAGTGGTTAGAGTGTAGAGGAGGCAGGGTAGCCTAGTGGTTAGAGTGTAGAGGTGGTAGGTAGCCTAGTGGTTAGAGTGTAGGGGTGGCAGGTAGTCTAGTGGTTAGAGTGTAGAGGCGGCAGGGTAGCCTAGTGGTTAGAGTGTAGAGGAGGCAGGGTAGCCTAGTGGTTAGAGTGTAGAGGAGGCAGGGTAGCCTAGTGGTTAGAGTGTAGAGGAGGCAGGTAGCCTAGTGGTTAGAGTGTAGAGGAGGCAGGGTAGCCTAGTGGTTAGAGTGTAGAGGAGGCAGGGTAGTCTAGTGGTTAGGGGGGCGGTAGGTAGCCTAGTGGTTAGAGTGTAGAGGTGGCAGTGTAGTCTAGTGGTTAGAGTGTAGAGGTGGCAGGGTAGTCTAGTGGTTAGAGTGTAGAGGGGGCAGGGTAGTCTAGTGGTTAGAGTGTAAAGGGGGCAGGTAGCCTAGTGGTTAGAGTGTAGTGGTGGCAGGGTAGTCTAGTGGTTAGAGTGTAGAGGGGGCAGGTAGCCTAGTGGTTAGAGTGTAGTGGTGGCAGGTAGTCTAGTGGTTAGAGTGTAGAGGTGGCAGGGTAGTCTAGTGGTTAGAGTGTAGAGGAGGCAGGTAGCCTAGTGGTTAGAGTGTAGAGGGGGCAGGTAGTCTAGTGGTTAGAGTGTAGAGGTGGCAGGTAGTCTAGTGGTTAGGGGGGCGGTAGGTAGTCTAGTGGTTAGGGGGCGGTAGGTAGTCTAGTGGTTAGGGGGGCGGTAGGTAGTCTAGTGGTTAGGGGCGGTAGGTAGTCTAGTGGTTAGAGTGTAGAGGTGGCAGGTAGTCTAGTGGTTAGGGGGCGGTAGGTAGTCTAGTGGTTAGGGGGGCGGTAGGTAGTCTAGTGGTTAGGGGGGCGGTAGGTAGTCTAGTGGTTAGAGTGTAGAGGTGGCAGGTAGTCTAGTGGTTAGGGGGGCGGTAGGTAGTCTAGTGGTTAGGGGGGCGGTAGGTAGTTTAGTGGTTAGAGTGTAGAGGTGGCAGGTAGTCTAGTGGTTAGGGGGGCGGTAGGTAGTCTAGTGGTTAGAGTGTAGAGGTGGCAGGTAGCCTAGTGGTTAGAGTGTAGGGGAGGCAGGTAGTCTAGTGGTTAGGGGGGCGGTAGGTAGTCTAGTGGTTAGGGGGGCGGTAGGTAGTCTAGTGGTTAGGGGGGCAGTAGGTAGTCTAGTGGTTAGGGGGGTGGTAGGTAGTCTAGTGGTTAGAGTGTAGAGGTGGCAGGTAGCCTAGTGGTTAGAGTGTAGGGGAGGCAGGTAGTCTAGTGGTTAGGGGGGCGGTAGGTAGTCTAGTGGTTAGAGTGTAGAGGTGGCAGTGTAGTCTAGTGGTTAGAGTGTAGGGAGGCAGGGTAGTCTAGTGGTTAGGGGTAGTCTAGTGGTTAGGGTAGGGCGGCAGGTAGCCTAGTGGTTAGAGTGTAGAGGTGGCAGGGTAGTCTAGTGGTTAGAGTTAGGGGCGGCAGGTAGCCTAGTGGTTAGAGTGTAAAGGGGGCAGGTAGCCTAGTGGTTAGAGTGTAGTGGTGGCAGGGTAGTCTAGTGGTTAGAGTGTAGAGGGGGCAGGTAGCCTAGTGGTTAGAGTGTAGTGGTGGCAGGTAGTCTAGTGGTTAGAGTGTAGAGGTGGCAGGGTAGTCTAGTGGTTAGGTAGTGTAGAGGTGGCAGGGTAGTCTAGTGGTTAGGGGGCGGTAGGTAGTCTAGTGGTTAGGGGGCGGTAGGTGGTCTAGTGGTTAGGGGAGGCGGTAGGTAGTCTAGTGGTTAGAGTGTAGAGGTGGCAGGTAGCCTAGTGGTTAGAGTGTAGAGGTGGCAGGGTAGCCTAGTGGTTAGAGTGTAGAGGTGGCAGGTAGTCTAGTGGTTAGAGTGTAGAGGTGGCAGGTAGCCTAGTGGTTAGAGTGTAGAGGTGGCAGGGTAGTCTAGTGGTTAGAGTGTAGAGGTGGCAGGGTAGCCTAGTGGTTAGAGTGTAGTCTAGTGGTGGCAGGGGTAGCCTAGTGGTTAGAGTGTAGGGTGGCAGGGTAGCCTAGTGGTTAGAGTGTAGAGGTGGCAGGTAGTCTAGTGGTTAGAGTGTAGAGGTGGCAGGTAGCCTAGTGGTTAGAGTGTAGAGGTGGCAGGTAGCCTAGTGGTTAGAGTGGTAGAGGGTGGCAGGGTAGCCTAGTGGTTAGAGTGTAGAGGTGGCAGGTAGCCTAGTGGTTAGAGTGTAGAGGTGGCAGGGTAGCCTAGTGGTTAGAGTGTAGAGGTGGGGGTAGCCTAGTGGTTAGAGTGTAGAGGTGGCAGGGTAGTCTAGTGGTTAGAGTGTAGAGGGGCAGGTAGCCTAGTGGTTAGAGTGTAGTGTAGAGGTGGCAGGTAGTCTAGTGGTTAGAGTGTAGAGGTGGCAGGGTAGCCTAGTGGTTAGAGTGTAGGGGCAGGGTAGCCTAGTGGTTAGAGTGTAGAGGTGGCAGGGTAGCCTAGTGGTTAGAGTGTAGAGGTGGCAGGTAGTCTAGTGGTTAGAGTGTAGAGGTGGCAGGTAGCCTAGTGGTTAGAGTGTAGAGGTGGCAGGGTAGCCTAGTGGTTAGAGTGTAGAGGTGGCAGGGTAGCCTAGTGGTTAGAGTGTAGAGGTGGCAGGTAGCCTAGTGGTTAGAGGGGCGGCAGGTAGTCTAGTGGTTAGGGGGGGTGGCAGGTAGTCTAGTGGTTAGAGTGTAGAGGTGGCAGGTAGCCTAGTGGTTAGAGTGTAGAGGTGGCAGGGTAGCCTAGTGGTTAGAGTGTAGAGGGCAGGGTAGTCTAGTGGTTAGAGTGTAGAGGTGGCAGGTAGCCTAGTGGTTAGAGTGTAGAGGTGGCAGGTAGTCTAGTGGTTAGAGTGTAGAGGGGCAGGTAGCCTAGTGGTTAGAGTGTAGGGTGGCAGGTAGTCTAGTGGTTAGAGTGTAGAGGGGCAGGTAGCCTAGTGGTTAGAGTGTAGAGGTGGCAGGTAGCCTAGTGGTTAGAGTGTAGAGGTGGCAGGTAGCCTAGTGGTTAGGGTGTAGAGGTGGGTAGGTAGTCTAGTGGTTAGGGGGCGGTAGGTAGTCTAGTGGTTAGGGGGCGGTAGGTAGTCTAGTGGTTAGGGGGCGGTAGGTAGTCTAGTGGTTAGGGGGTGGCAGGTAGTCTAGTGGTTAGGGGGGCGGTAGGTAGTCTAGTGGTTAGAGTGTAGAGGTGGCAGGTAGCCTAGTGGTTAGAGTGTAGAGGTGGCAGGTAGCCTAGTGGTTAGAGGGAGGGGCAGGTAGTCTAGTGGTTAGAGGTAGAGGAGGCAGGTAGTCTAGTGGTTAGGGGTAGTGGTAGGTAGTCTAGTGGTTAGGGGGGTGGTTAGTCTAGTGGTTAGGGGGCGGTAGGTAGTCTAGTGGTTAGGGGGCGGTAGGTAGTCTAGTGGTTAGGGGAGGGGCAGGTAGTCTAGTGGTTAGGGGGGCGGTAGGTAGTCTAGTGGTTAGGGGGTCGGTAGGTAGCCTAGTGGTTAGGGGGGCGCTAGGTAGTCTAGTGGTTAGGGGGGCGGTAGGTAGTCTAGTGGTTAGAGTGTAGAGGGGGCAGGTAGCCTAGTGGTTAGAGTGTAGTGGTGGCAGGTAGTCTAGTGGTTAGAGTGTAGAGGTGGCAGGGTAGTCTAGTGGTTAGAGTGTAGAGGAGGCAGGTAGCCTAGTGGTTAGAGTGTAGAGGGGGCAGGTAGTCTAGTGGTTAGAGTGTAGAGGTGGCAGGTAGTCTAGTGGTTAGGGGGCGGTAGGTAGTCTAGTGGTTAGGGGGCGGTAGGTAGTCTAGTGGTTAGGGGGGTGGTGGTAGTCTAGTGGTTAGGGGGCGGTAGGTAGTCTAGTGGTTAGGGGGCGGTAGGTAGTCTAGTGGTTAGAGTGTAGAGGTGGCAGGTAGTCTAGTGGTTAGGGGGGCGGTAGGTAGTCTAGTGGTTAGAGTGTAGAGGTGGCAGGTAGCCTAGTGGTTAGAGTGTAGGGGAGGCAGGTAGTCTAGTGGTTAGGGGGAGGGTAGGTAGTCTAGTGGTTAGGGGGCGGTAGGTAGTCTAGTGGTTAGGGGGGGGTAGGTAGTCTAGTGGTTAGGGGGTGGTAGGTAGTCTAGTGGTTAGAGTGTAGAGGTGGGGTAGCCTAGTGGTTAGAGTGTAGGGGAGGCAGGTAGTCTAGTGGTTAGGGGGCGGTAGGTAGTCTAGTGGTTAGAGTGTAGAGGTGGCAGGGTAGCCTAGTGGTTAGAGTGTAGGGGAGGCAGGTAGTCCTAGTGGTTAGAGTGTAGAGGGTGGCAGGAGTCTAGTGGTTAGGTGTAGCCTAGTGGTTAGAGTGTAGAGGACGGCAGGTAGTCTTAGTGGTTAGAGTGTAGAGGTGGCAGGTAGTCTAGTGGTTAGAGTGTAGGGTGGCAGGTAGTCTAGTGGTTAGAGTGTAGGCGGTAGGCAGTAGTCCTAGTGGTTAGGGGGCAGGTAGCCTAGTGGTTAGGGGCTGTTGTATGTAGTCCTAGTGGTTAGGGTAGCCTAGTGGTCTAGTGGTTGGGGGTCGGCAGGTAGTCTAGTGGTTAGAGTGTAGGGGAGGCAGGGTAGTCTAGTGGTTAGAACGTAGAGGTGGCAGGTAGCCTAGTGGTTAGAGTGTAGAGGTTAACGGCAGGGTAGCCTAGTGGTTAGTGTAGTAGGCGGCAGGGTAGCCTAGTGGTTAGAGTGTAGAGGTGGCAGGGTAGCCTAGTGGTTAGAGTGTTAGAGGCGGCAGGGTAGCCTAGTGGTTAGAGTGTAGAGGTGGCAGGGTAGCCTAGTGGTTAGAGTGTAGAGGTGGCAGGGTAGTCTAGTGGTTAGAGTGTAGAGGTAGGGTAGCCTAGTGGTTAGAGTGTAGAGGTGGCAGGTAGTCTAGTGGTTAGAGTGTAGGGTGGCAGGCTGTAGTCTAGTGGTTAGGTGTAGAGGCGGCAGGGTAGCCTAGTGGTTAGAGTGTCAGAGGAGTTGCAGGTAGCCTAGTGGTTAGAGTGTAGAGGAGGCAGGGTAGTCTAGTGGTTAGGGGGTCCTATAGGTAGTCTAGTGGTTAGAGTGTCAGGGTTGGCAGGGTAGTCTAGTGGTTAGAGTGTAGAGGTGGCAGGGTAGCCTAGTGGTTAGAGTGTAGAGGTCAGCAGGTATGTAGCCTAGTGGTTAGAGTGTAGAGGTCAGTGCTGGCAGGGTAGTCCTAGGACCGTTCTGCTAGTGGTTAGAGTCCTATAGGCGGCAGGGTAGCCTAGTGGTTAGAGTGTCAGAGGTGGCAGGGTAGTCTAGTGGTTAGAGTGTAGAGAGGCAGGGTAGTCCTATAGGCTAGTGGTTAGAGTGTAGAGGTGGCAGGTAGTCTGGACTGGTTAGAGTGTTGAGGTGGTCCTATAGTCTATTGGTTAGAGGTAGACCGGCAGGGACTAGCCTAGTGGTTGTAGAGTGTAGAGGCAGGTAAGGACCGTTCTAGCCTAGTGGTTAGAGTGTCAGAGGTTGCAGGTAGTCTAGTGGTTAGGGCGGTAGGTAGTCTGGTGGTTGCTGTTGTAGTGTCCTATAGGCGGTTAACGGTAGCCTAGTGGTCTGGAGTGTCAGTGCTGTTGTATGGTAGCCTAGTGGTTAGAGTGCTAGAGGGGGCAGGTAGCCTCAGTGGTTGTAGTGTAGTCCTATAGGTTAGCCTAACGGTTAGGACCGTTCTGGACTGTCAGTGCTGTTGCCTAGTGGTTAGAGGCATTAGTTAACGGTAGGTAGCCTCAGTGGTTAGAGCGTTGGACTAGTAACCAGCAGGTAGCCTAGTGGTTAGAGTGTTGGACTAGTCAACCAGCAGGTAGCCTGTGGTTAGAGCGTTGGACTAGTAACCAGCAGGTAGCCTAGTGGTTAGAGCGTTGGACTAGTAACCAGCAGGTAGCCTAGTGGTTAGAGCGTTGGACTAGTAACCGAAAGGTTGCATGTTCAAACCCCCGAGCTGACAAGGTACAAATCTGTCGTTCTGCCCCTGAACAGGCAGTTAACCCACTGGGTTAAAAACACGTGGAATCATGTAGTATCCAAAAAAAAAAAGTTTAAAAAAAAAAGTTAGTTAGCAGCAGGACTGTCATTAGCTATTAGTTAACGGTAAGCCGTTCTGGACTGTCAGTGCTGTTGTATGTAGTCCTATAGGCATTAGTTAACGGTAAGGACCGTTCTGGACTGTCAGTGCTGTTGTATGTAGTCCTATAGGCGTTAGTTAACGGTAAGGACCGTTCTGGACTGTCAGTGCTGTTGTATGTAGTCCTATAGGCATTAGTTAACGGTAAGGACCGTTCTGGACTGTCAGTGCTGTTGTATGTAGTCCTATAGGCATTAGTTAACGGTAAGCCGTTCTGGACTGTCAGTGCTGTTGTATGTAGTCCTATAGGCGTTAGTTAACGGTAAGGACCGTTCTGAACTGTCAGTGCTGTTGTATGTGGTCCTATAGGCATTAGTTAACGGTAAGGACCGTTCTGGACTGTCAGTGCTGTTGTATGTAGTCCTATAGGCGTTAGTTAACGGTAAGGACCGTTCTGGACTGTCAGTGCTGTTGTATGTAGTCCTATAGGCGTTAGTTAACGGTAAGGACCGTTCTGGACTGTCAGTGCTGTTGTATGTAGTCCTATAGGCATTAGTTAACGGTAAGCCGTTCTGGACTGTCAGTGCTGTTGTATGTAGTCCTATAGGCATTAGTTAACGGTAAGGACCGTTCTGGACTGTCAGTGCTGTTGTATGTAGTCCTATAGGCGTTAGTTAACGGTAAGCCGTTCTGGACTGTCAGTGCTGTTGTATGTAGTCCTATAGGCGTTAGTTAACGGTAAGGACCGTTCTGGACTGTCAGTGCTGTTGTATGTGGTCCTATAGGCATTAGTTAACGGTAAGGACCGTTCTGGACTGTCAGTGCTGTTGTATGTGGTCCTATAGGCATTAGTTAACGGTAAGGACCGTTCTGGACTGTCAGTGCTGTTGTATGTAGTCCTATAGGCATTAGTTAACGGTAAGCCGTTCTGGACTGTCAGTGCTGTTGTATGTAGTCCTATAGGCGTTAGTTAACGGTAAGGACCGTTCTGGACTGTCAGTGCTGTTGTATGTAGTCCTATAGGCATTAGTTAACGGTAAGGACCGTTCTGGACTGTCAGTGCTGTTGTATGTAGTCCTATAGGCATTAGTTAACGGTAAGGACCGTTCTGGACTGTCAGTGCTGTTGTATGTAGTCCTATAGGCATTAGTTAACGGTAAGGACCGTTCTGGACTGTCAGTGCTGTTGTATGTAGTCCTATAGGCGTTAGTTAACGGTAAGGACCGTTCTGGACTGTCAGTGCTGTTGTATGTAGTCCTATAGGCGTTAGTTAACGGTAAGGACCGTTCTGGACTGTCAGTGCTGTTGTATGTAGTCCTATAGGCATTCAGTTAACCTATAGGCGTTAGTTAACGGTAAGGACCGTTCTGGACTGTCAGTGCTGTTGTATGTAGTCCTATAGGCGTTAGTTAACGGTAAGGACCGTTCTGGACTGTCAGTGCTGTTGTATGTAGTCCTATAGGCATTAGTTAACGGTAAGCCGTTCTGGACTGTCAGTGCTGTTGTATGTAGTCCTATAGGCATTAGTTAACGGTAAGGACCGTTCTGGACTGTCAGTGCTGTTGTATGTAGTCCTATAGGCGTTAGTTAACGGTAAGGACCGTTCTGGACTGTCAGTGCTGTTGTATGTGGTCCTATAGGCATTAGTTAACGGTAAGGACTGTTCTGGACTGTCAGTGCTGTTGTATGTGGTCCTATAGGCATTAGTTAACGGTAAGGACCGTTCTGGACTGTCAGTGCTGTTGTATGTAGTCCTATAGGCATTAGTTAACGGTAAGGACCGTTCTGGACTGTCAGTGCTGTTGTATGTAGTCCTATAGGCATTAGTTAACGGTAAGGACCGTTCTGGACTGTCAGTGCTGTTGTATGTAGTCCTATAGGCATTAGTTAACGGTAAGGACCGTTCTGGACCAGTGCTGTTGTATGTGGTCTGGACTGTCAGTGCTGTTGTATGTGGTCCTATAGGCATTAGTTAACGGTAAGGACCGTTCTGGACTGTCAGTGCTGTTGTATGTAGTCCTATAGGCATTAGTTAACGGTAAGCCGTTCTGGACTGTCAGTGCTGTTGTATGTAGTCCTATAGGCGTTAGTTAACGGTAAGGACCGTTCTGGACTGTCAGTGCTGTTGTATGTAGTCCTATAGGCGTTAGTTAACGGTAAGGACCGTTCTGGACTGTCAGTGCTGTTGTATGTAGTCCTATAGGCATTAGTTAACGGTAAGGACCGTTCTGGACTGTCAGTGCTGTTGTATGTAGTCCTATAGGCATTAGTTAACGGTAAGGACCGTTCTGGACTGTCAGTGCTGTTGTATGTAGTCCTATAGGCGTTAGTTAACGGTAAGGACCGTTCTGGACTGTCAGTGCTGTTGTATGTAGTCCTATAGGCGTTAGTTAACGGTAAGGACCGTTCTGGACTGTCAGTGCTGTTGTATGTAGTCCTATAGGCGTTAGTTAACGGTAAGGACCGTTCTGGACTGTCAGTGCTGTTGTATGTAGTCCTATAGGCGTTAGTTAACGGTAAGGACCGTTCTGGACTGTCAGTGCTGTTGTATGTAGTCCTATAGGCATTAGTTAACGGTAAGGACCGTTCTGGACTGTCAGTGCTGTTGTATGTAGTCCTATAGGCATTAGTTAACGGTAAGGACCGTTCTGGACTGTCAGTGCTGTTGTATGTGGTCCTATAGGCATTAGTTAACGGTAAGGACCGTTCTGGACTGTCAGTGCTGTTGTATGTAGTCCTATAGGCATTAGTTAACGGTAAGGACCGTTCTGGACTGTCAGTGCTGTTGTATGTAGTCCTATAGGCATTAGTTAACGGTAAGGACCGTTCTGGACTGTCAGTGCTGTTGTATGTAGTCCTATAGGCGTTAGTTAACGGTAAGGACCGTTCTGGACTGTCAGTGCTGTTGTATGTAGTCCTATAGGCATTAGTTAACGGTAAGGACCGTTCTGGACTGTCAGTGCTGTTGTATGTAGTCCTATAGGCGTTAGTTAACGGTAAGGACCGTTCTGGACTGTCAGTGCTGTTGTATGTAGTCCTATAGGCGTTAGTTAACGGTAAGGACCGTTCTGGACTGTCAGTGCTGTTGTATGTAGTCCTATAGGCGTTAGTTAACGGTAAGGACCGTTCTGGACTGTCAGTGCTGTTGTATGTAGTCCTATAGGCGTTAGTTAACGGTAAGGACCGTTCTGGACTGTCAGTGCTGTTGTATGTAGTCCTATAGGCATTAGTTAACGGTAAGGACCGTTCTGGACTGTCAGTGCTGTTGTATGTAGTCCTATAGGCGTTAGTTAACGGTAAGGACCGTTCTGGACTGTCAGTGCTGTTGTATGTAGTCCTATAGGCGTTAGTTAACGGTAAGGACCGTTCTGGACTGTCAGTGCTGTTGTATGTAGTCCTATAGGCGTTAGTTAACGGTAAGGACCGTTCTGGACTGTCAGTGCTGTTGTATGTAGTCCTATAGGCGTTAGTTAACGGTAAGGACCGTTCTGGACTGTCAGTGCTGTTGTATGTAGTCCTATAGGCATTAGTTAACGGTAAGGACCGTTCTGGACTGTCAGTGCTGTTGTATGTAGTCCTATAGGCATTAGTTAACGGTAAGGACCGTTCTGGACTGTCAGTGCTGTTGTATGTAGTCCTATAGGCATTAGTTAACGGTAAGGACCGTTCTGGACTGTCAGTGCTGTTGTATGTAGTCCTATAGGCATTAGTTAACGGTAAGGACCGTTCTGGACTGTCAGTGCTGTTGTATGTAGTCCTATAGGCATTAGTTAACGGTAAGGACCGTTCTGGACTGTCAGTGCTGTTGTATGTAGTCCTATAGGCATTAGTTAACGGTAAGGACCGTTCTGGACTGTCAGTGCTGTTGTATGTAGTCCTATAGGCATTAGTTAACGGTAAGGACCGTTCTGGACTGTCAGTCCTGTTGTATGTAGTCCTATAGGTATTAGTTAACGGGAAGGACCGTTCTGGACTGTCAGTGCTGTTGTATGTAGTCCTATAGGCATTAGTTAACGGTAAGGACCGTTCTGGACTGTCAGTGCTGTTGTATGTAGTCCTATAGGCGTTAGTTAACGGTAAGGACCGTTCTGGACTGTCAGTGCTGTTGTATGTAGTCCTATAGGCATTAGTTAACGGTAAGGACCGTTCTGGACTGTCAGTGCTGTTGTATGTAGTCCTATAGGCATTAGTTAACGGTAAGCCGTTCTGGACTGTCAGTGCTGTTGTATGTAGTCCTATAGGCATTAGTTAACGGTAAGCCACACAGTGTTCTGGGCTCAACAGGCTCTACAGGACTCTTCAGGTTGTCTCTGGGTGGGAAAAGGTCAAACACAGTTGGGTGCTGATGAGAGGGAGAGAGGGAGGGAGAAATGGACAGCAACAGAGAGAGAGAGAGAGAGAGAGAGAGAGAGAGAGAGAGAGAGAGAGAGAGAGAGAGAGAGAGAGAGAGAGAGATATAATATGACATTTGTAATGTCTTTACTGTTTTGAAACTTCTGTATGTGTAATGTTTACTGTTAATTTTTGTTGTTTTTCACTTTATATATTCACTTTGTATGTTGTCTACCTCACAATCTTTGACCCTTTTTACCAACACAAACATTACACTTTTCTTTTACAGTACCTCTCCTGTGCTGACTCTATACAGACACCACACTGACTCTATACAGACACACACACTGACTCTATACAGACACACACACTGACTCTATACAGACACACACACTGACTCTATACAGACACACACACTGACTCTATACAGACACACACACTGACTCTATACAGACACACACACACTGACTCTATACAGACACACACACACTGACTCTATACAGACACACACACTGACTCTATACAGACACACACACACTGACTCTATACAGACACACACACACTGACTCTATACAGACACACACACTGACTCTATACAGACACACACACTGACTCTATACAGACACACACACACTGACTCTATACAGACACACACACACTGACTCTATACAGACACACACACTGACTCTATACAGACACACACACTGACTCTATACAGACACACACACTGACTCTATACAGACACACATACTGACTCTATACAGACACACACACACCTACATACTCAGAACATGCTCACACATGCATACTGACGCCACACATTCAGACACACACTTTCACGCTCAACACACATACTGCTATCCCTGACCAGTGACTCTGTACCGGTACACCCTGTATATAGCCTCCACATTGACTCTGTACCGGTACCCCCTGTATATAGCCTCCACATTGACTCTGTACCGGTACCCCCTGTATATAGCCTCCACATTGACTCTGTACCGGTACCCCCTGTATATAGCCTCCACATTGACTCTGTAGCGTAACACTCTGTATATAGCCTCCACACTGACTCTGTACCAGTACTCCCTGTATATAGCCTCCACATTGACTCTGTAGCGTAACACTCTGTATATAGCCTCCACACTGACTCTGTACCGTATATAGCCTCCACATTGACTCTGTAGCGTAACACTCTGTATATAGCCTCCACACTGACTCTGTACCGTAATACCCTGTATATAGCCTCCACACTGACTCTGTACCGTAATACCCTGTATATAGCCTCCACACTGACTCTGTACCGGTACCCCCTGTATATAGCCTCTATAGTGACTCTGTACCGTAATACCCTGTATATAGCCTCCACATTGACTCTGTACCGTAATACCCTGTATATAGCCTCCACATTGATGGTGTACCGTAAAAAAGGACCTGCCTGGTGTGTTCCTTGTTCTTCATGATGCTCTCTGCGCTTTTAACGGACCTCTGAGACTATCACAGTGCAGGTGCATTTATACGGAGACTTGATTACACACAGGTGGATTGTATTTATCATCATTAGTCATTTAGGTCAACATTGGATCATTCAGAGATCCTCACTGAACTTCTGGAGAGAGTTTGCTGCACTGAAAGTAAAGGGGCTGAATAATTTTGCACGCCCAATTTTTCAGTTTTTGATTTGTTAAAAAAGTTTGAAATATCCAATAAATGTCGTTCCACTTCATGATTGTGTCCCACTTGTTGTTGATTCTTCACTAAAGAATAAAGTTTTATATCTTTATGTTTGAAGCCTGAAATGTGGCAAAAGGTCGCAAAGTTCAAGGGGGCCGAATACTTTCGCAAGGCACTGTAGCCTCCACGTTGACTCTATACCGTAATACCCTGTATAGAGCCTCCACATTGACTCTGTACCGTAATACCCTGTATATAGCCTCCACATTGACTCTGTACCGTAACACCCTGTATATAGCCTCCACATTGACTCTGTACCGTAATACCCTGTATATAGCCTCCACATTGACTCTGTACCGTAATACCCTGTATATAGTCTCCACATTGACTCTGTACCGTAATACCCTGTATATAGCCTCCACATTGACTCTGTACCGTAACAAAAACAGGTGTTTAGAAATGTTTGCAAAAAACTACTGAAATATCACAGTAACATAAATATACCTTTCACTCAGTACTTTGTTGAAGCACCTTTGGCAGCGATTACAGCCTCGAGTCTTCTTGAGTATGACGCTACAAGCTTGGCACACCTGTATTTGGAGAGTTTCTCCCAATCTTCTCTGCAGATCCTCTCAAACTCTGTCAGGTTGGATGGGGAGCGTCGCTGCACAGATATTTTCAGGTCTCTCCAGAGATGTTCGATCGGAATCAAGTCCGGGCTCTGGCTGGGCCACTCAAGGACAATCAGAGACTTGTCCCTAAGCCACTCAAACGTTGTCTTGGCTGTGTGCTTAGGGTTGTTGTCCTGTTGGAAGGTGAACCTCCGCCCCTGTATAAATACACAAGGGATAATGGGGAAGATGGGCAACACCTGGAGGAGGGTGGAGACAATCACAAAGACAGGTGATGCAGATCCGGGTGTGACTTTTTTGGACATGATTTGGAAAGGCACACACCTGTCTATATAAGGTCCCACAATTGACAGTGCATGTCAGAGCAAAAACCAAGCCATGAGGTCGAAGGAATTATCCGTAGAACTCCGAGATAGGAATGTGCTGAAGCACACATTTCGGAAAGGGCACCAAAACATTTCTACAGTATTGAAGGTCCCTAAGAACACAGTGGCCTCCCTCATTCTTAAATGGAAGAAGCTTGGAACCACCAAGACTCTTCCTAGAGCTGGCTGCCTGGCCAAACTGAGCAATAGGGGGAAAAGGGCCTTGGTCAGGGAGTGAACCAAGAACACGGTGGTCACTCTGACAGAGCTCCAGAGTTCCTCTGTGGAGATGGTAGAACCTTCCAGAAGGAGAACCAGCACTCCACCAATTAGGCATTTATGGTAGAGAGGCCAGACGGAAGCCAATCCTCAGGCAAAGGAACATGACAGCCCGCTTGGAGTTTTCCAAATGGCACCTAAAGACCTTAAAATGATGGTGGTGGCAGCATCCCTATGGTGAAGCATGGTGGTGGCAGCATCCCTATGGTGAAGCATGGTGGTGGCAGCATCCCTATGGTGAAGCATGGTGGTGGCAGCATCCCTATGGTGAAGCATGATGGTGGCACCATCCCTATGGTGAAGCATGGTGGTGGCACCATCCCTATGGTGAAGCATGGTGGTGACAGCATCCCTATGGTGAAGTATGGTGGTGGCACCATCCCTATGGTGAAGCATGGTGGTGGCAGCATCCCTATGGTGAAGCATGGTGGTGGCAGCATCCCTATGGTGAAGCATGGTGGTGGCAGCATCCCTATGGTGAAGCATGGTGGTGGCAGCATCCCTATGGTGAAGCATGGTGGTGGCAGCATCCCTATGGTGAAGCATGGTGGTGGCAGCATCCCTATGGTGAAGCCTGGTGGTGGCAGCATCATGCTGTGGGGATGTTTCTCAGCGGCAGGGACTGGGAGACTAGTCAGGATCAAGAGAAAAATGAACGGAGGAAAGTACAGAGAGATCCTTGATGAAAAAACGCTCCAGAGTACTCAGGACCTCAGACTGGGGTGAAGGTCCACCTTCCAACAGGAAAATGACCCTAAACACACAGCCAAGACAACAGAAGTGGCTTCGGGACAAGTCTCTAAATGTCCATGAGTGGCCCAGCCATGATCAAACATCTCTGGAGAGACCTGAAAATAGCTGTGCAGCGACGCTCCCCATCCAACCTGACAGACCTTTTTTATTTTTAATAAATTAGCTACAATTTTTTAAAAATAGTTTTTTTTTTTACTTTGTCATGATGAGGTATTGTGATGTCATTATGGGATATTGTCATGTCATGATGGGGTATTGTGATGTCATTATGGGGTATTGTGTGTAGATTGATGAGAAAGAACATTTGAATCCATTTTAGAAAAGGCTGTAACTTCACAAAATGTGGAAAAACGTAAGACGTCTGAATACTTTCCAATCGCACTGTATGTCTGTTGATCAGCTGTGTAACTATCTGTTGATCAGCTGTGTAACTATATCTGTTTATCAGCTGTGTAACTATGTCTGTTGATCAGCTGTGTAACTATGTCTGTTGATCAGCTGTGTAACTATATCTGTTGATCAGCTGTGTAACTATCAGTTGATCAGCTGTGTAACTATCTGTTGATCAGCTGTGTAACTATGTCTGTTGATCAGCTGTGTAACTATATCTGTTGATCAGCTGTGTAACTATCTGTTGATCAGCTGTGTAACTATATCAGTTGATCAGCTGTGTAACTATATCTGTTGATCAGCTGTGTAACTATATCAGTTGATCAGCTGTGTAACTATATCAGTTGATCAGCTGTGTAACTATATCTGTTGATCAGCTGTGTAACTATATCAGTTGATCAGCTGTGTAACTATATCAGTTGATCAGCTGTGTAACTATATCTGTTGATCAGCTGTGTAACTATATCTGTTGATCAGCTGTGTAACTATATCAGTTGATCAGCTGTGTAACTATCTGTTGATCAGCTGTGTAACTATATCAGTTGATCAGCTGTGTAACTATATCAGTTGATCAGCTGTGTAACTATATCTGTTGATCAGCTGTGTAACTATATCTGTTGATCAGCTGTGTAACTATATCAGTTGATCAGCTGTGTAACTATATCTGTTGATCAGCTGTGTAACTATATCTGTTGATCAGCTGTGTAACTATATCTGTTGATCAGCTGTGTAACTATATCAGTTGATCAGCTGTGTAACTATCTGTTGATCAGCTGTGTAACTATATCAGTTGATCAGCTGTGTAACTATATCAGTTGATCAGCTGTGTAACTATATCTGTTGATCAGCTGTGTAACTATATCTGTTGATCAGCTGTGTAACTATATCAGTTGATCAGCTGTGTAACTATATCTGTTGATCAGCTGTGTAACTATATCTGTTGATCAGCTGTGTAACTATATCAGTTGATCAGCTGTGTAACTATCTGTTGATCAGCTGTGTAACTATCAGTTGATCAGCTGTGTAACTATGTATGTTGATCAGCTGTGTAACTATATCTGTTGATCAGCTGTGTAACTATATCAGTTGATCAGCTGTGTAACTATATCAGTTGATCAGCTGTGTAACTATATCTGTTTATCAGCTGTGTAACTATGTCAGTTGATCAGATGTGTAACTATCTGTTGATCAGCTGTGTAACTATATCAGTTGATCAGCTGTGTAACTATATCAGTTAATCAGCTGTGTAACTATGTCTGTTGATCAGCTGTGTAACTATATCTGTTGATCAGCTGTGTAACTATGTCTGTTGATCAGCTGTGTAACTATATCAGTTGATCAGCTGTGTAACTATATCTGTTGATCAGCTGTGTAACTATGTCTGTTGATCAGCTGTGTAACTATATCAGTTGATCAGATGTGTAACTATCTGTTGATCAGCTGTGTAACTATATCAGTTGATCAGCTGTGTAACTATATCAGTTAATCAGCTGTGTAACTATGTCTGTTGATCAGCTGTGTAACTATATCTGTTGATCAGCTGTGTAACTATGTCTGTTGATCAGCTGTGTAACTATATCAGTTGATCAGCTGTGTAACTATGTCTGTTGATCAGCTGTGTAACTATATCTGTTGATCAGCTGTGTAACTATCAGTTGATCAGCTGTGTAACTATCTGTTGATCAGCTGTGTAACTATGTCTGTTGATCAGCTGTGTAACTATCAGTTGATCAGCTGTGTAACTATTTGTTGATCAGCTGTGTAACTATATCTGTTGATCAGCTGTGTAACTATATCTGTTGATCAGCTGTGTAACTATATCAGTTGATCAGCTGTGTAACTATGTCTGTTGATCAGCTGTGTAACTATCTGTTGATCAGCTGTGTAACTATATCAGTTGATCAGCTGTGTAACTATCAGTTGATCAGCTGTGTAACTATCAGTTGATCAGCTGTGTAACTATATCTGTTGATCAGCTGTGTAACTATGTCTGTTGATCAGCTGTGTAACTATATCAGTTGATCAGCTGTGTAACTATCAGTTGATCAGCTGTGTAACTATCAGTTGATCAGCTGTGTAACTATCAGTTGATCAGCTGTGTAACTATATCTGTTGATCAGCTGTGTAACTATATCTGTTGATCAGCTGTGTAACTATGTCTGTAGATCAGCTGTGTAACTATATCTGTTGATCAGCTGTGTAACTATGTCTGTTGATCAGCTGTGTAACTATATCTGTTGATCAGCTGTGTAACTATATCTGTTGATCAGCTGTGTAACTATATCTGTTGATCAGCTGTGTAACTATATCTGTTGATCAGCTGTGTAACTATGTCTGTAGATCAGCTGTGTAACTATCAGTTGATCAGCTGTGTAACTATATCTGTTGATCAGCTGTGTAACTATCAGTTGATCAGCTGTGTAACTATATCAGTTGATCAGCTGTGTAACTATATCTGTTGATCAGCTGTGTAACTATATCTGTTGATCAGCTGTGTAACTATCAGTTGATCAGCTGTGTAACTATCAGTTGATCAGCTGTGTAACTATATCTGTTGATCAGCTGTGTAACTATCTGTTGATCAGCTGTGTAACTATATCTGTTGATCAGCTGTGTAACTATCAGTTGATCAGCTGTGTAACTATATCAGTTGATCAGCTGTGTAACTATTTGTTGATCAGCTGTGTAACTATGTCTGTTGATCAGCTGTGTAACTATCTGTTGATCAGCTGTGTAACTATATCAGTTGATCAGCTGTGTAACTATCTGTTGATCAGCTGTGTAACTATATCAGTTGATCAGCTGTGTAACTATATCTGTTGATCAGCTGTGTAACTATATCAGTTGATCAGCTGTGTAACTATCTGTTGATCAGCTGTGTAACTATATCTGTTGATCAGCTGTGTAACTATATCTGTTGATCAGCTGTGTAACTATCAATTGATCAGCTGTGTAACTATCAGTTGATCAGCTGTGTAACTATGTCTGTTGATCATCTGTGTAACTATCAGTTGATCAGCTGTGTAACTATCTGTTGATCAGCTGTGTAACTATCAGTTGATCAGCTGTGTAACTATCAGTTGACCAGCTGTGTAACTATATCTGTTGATCAGCTGTGTAACTATATCTGTTGATCAGCTGTGTAACTATATCTGTTGATCAGCTGTGTAACTATATCTGTTGATCAGCTGTGTAACTATGTCTGTTGATCAGCTGTGTAACTATCTTGTGATCAGCTGTGTAACTATATCAGTTGATCAGCTGTGTAACTATATCTGTTGATCAGCTGTGTAACTATATCAGTTGATCAGCTGTGTAACTATCAGTTGATCAGCTGTGTAACTATGTCTGTTGATCAGCTGTGTAACTATCAGTTGATCAGCTGTGTAACTATATCAGTTGATCAGCTGTGTAACTATATCAGTTGATCAGCTGTGTAACTATCAGTTGATCAGCTGTGTAACTATCTGATCAGCTGTTGATCATGCTGTGATCAGCTGTGTAACTATATCAGTTGATCAGCTGTGTAACTATATCTGTTGATCAGCTGTGTAACTATCAGTTGATCAGCTGTGTAACTATATCAGTTGATCAGCTGTGTAACTATATCTGTTGATCAGCTGTGTAACTATATCTGTTGATCAGCTGTGTAACTATCAGTTGATCAGCTGTGTAACTATATCTGTTGATCAGCTGTGTAACTATATCTGTTGATCAGCTGTGTAACTATATCTGTTGATCAGCTGTGTAACTATATCTGTTGATCAGCTGTGTAACTATGTCTGTTGATCAGCTGTGTAACTATATCAGTTGATCAGCTGTGTAACTATATCAGTTGATCAGCTGTGTAACTATATCAGTTGATCAGCTGTGTAACTATATCTGTTGATCAGCTGTGTAACCAACAGTTGATCAGCTGTGTAACTATCAGTTGATCAGCTGTGTAACTATCAGTTGATCAGCTGTGTAACTATCAGTTGATCAGCTGTGTAACTATATCTGTTGATCAGCTGTGTAACTATATCTGTTGATCAGCTGTGTAACTATATCTGTTGATCAGCTGTGTAACTATATCTGTTGATCAGCTGTGTAACTATGTCTGTTGATCAGCTGTGTAACTATATCAGTTGATCAGCTGTGTAACAATGACTGTTGATCAGCTGTGTAACTATATCGGTTGATCAGCTGTGTAACTATCTCAGTTGATCAGCTGTGTAACTATGTCTGTTCATCAGCTGTGTAACAATATCAGTTGATCAGCTGTGTAACTATATCTGTTGATCAGCTGTGTAACTATCTGTTGATCAGCTGTGTAACTATCTGTTGATCAGCTGTGTAACTATATCAGTTGATCAGCTGTGTAACTATATCAGTTGATCAGCTGTGTAACTATATCTGTTGATCAGCTGTGTAACTATATCAGTTGATCAGATGTGTAACTATCTGTTGATCAGCTGTGTAACTATATCTGTTGATCAGCTGTGTAACTATATCAGTTGATCAGCTGTGTAACTATATCTGTTGATCAGCTGTGTAACTATATCAGTTGATCAGCTGTGTAACTATCTCAGTTGATCAGCTGTGTAACTATGTCTGTTCATCAGCTGTGTAACTATATCAGTTGATCAGCTGTGTAACTATCTCAGTTGATCAGCTGTGTAACTATATCTGTTGATCAGCTGTGTAACTATATCTGTTGATCAGCTGTGTAACTATATATGTTGATCAGCTGTGTAACTATATCAGTTGATCAGCTGTGTAACTATATCTGTTGATCAGCTGTGTAACTATCAGTTGATCAGCTGTGTAACAATCATTTGATCAGCTGTGTAACTATATCTGTTGATCAGCTGTGTAACTATATCTGTTGATCAGCTGTGTAACTATATCTGTTGATCAGCTGTGTAACAATCATTTGATCAGCTGTGTAACTATGTCTGTTGATCAGCTGTGTAACTATCTGTTGATCAGCTGTGTAACTATATCAGTTGATCAGCTGTGTAACTATATCTGTTGATCAGCTGTGTAACTATATCTGTTGATCAGCTGTGTAACTATATCAGTTGATCAGCTGTGTAACTATATCAGTTGATCAGCTGTGTAACTATATCAGTTGATCAGCTGTGTAACTATATCAGTTGATCAGCTGTGTAACCAACAGTTGATCAGCTGTGTAACTATATCAGTTGATCAGCTGTGTAACAATGACTGTTGATCAGCTGTGTAACTATCAGTTGATCAGCTGTGTAACTATGTCTGTTGATCAGCTGTGTAACTATATCAGTTGATCAGCTGTGTAACTATATCAGTTGATCAGCTGTGTAACAATGACTGTTGATCAGCTGTGTAACTATATCAGTTGATCAGCTGTGTAACTATATCAGTTGATCAGCTGTGTAACTATGTCTGTTCATCAGCTGTGTAACTATATCAGTTGATCAGCTGTGTAACTATATCTGTTGATCAGCTGTGTAACTATCTGTTGATCAGCTGTGTAACTATATCAGTTGATCAGCTGTGTAACTATATCAGTTGATCAGCTGTGTAACTATATCAGTTGATCAGCTGTGTAACTATCTGTTGATCAGCTGTGTAACTATCTGTTGATCAGCTGTGTAACTATCAGTTGATCAGCTGTGTAACTATATCAGTTGATCAGCTGTGTAACTATCAGTTGATCAGCTGTGTAACTATCAGTTGATCAGCTGTGTAACTATATCAGTTGATCAGCTGTGTAACTATGTCTGTTGATCAGCTGTGTAACTATCTCTTGATCAGCTGTGTAACTATCTCTTGATCAGCTGTGTAACTATGTCTGTTGATCAGCTGTGTAACTATATCTCTTGATCAGCTGTGTAACTATATCTCTTGATCAGCTGTGTAACTATGTATGTTGATCAGCTGTGTAACTATATCTCTTGATCAGCTGTGTAACTATCTCTTGATCAGCTGTGTAACTATGTCTGTTGATCAGCTGTGTAACTATATCTCTTGATCAGCTGTGTAACTATATCAGTTGATCAGCTGTGTAACTATCTGTTGATCAGCTGTGTAACTATGTCTGTTGATCAGCTGTGTAACTATATCTCTTGATCAGCTGTGTAACTATATCTCTTGATCAGCTGTGTAACTATGTCTGTTGATCAGCTGTGTAACTATCAGTTGATCAGCTGTGTAACTATTTGTTGATCAGCTGTGTAACTATCAGTTGATCAGCTGTGTAACTATGTCTGTTGATCAGCTGTGTAACTATCTGTTGATCAGCTGTGTAACTATATCTCTTGATCAGCTGTGTAACTATATCAGTTGATCAGCTGTGTAACTATATCTGTTGATCAGCTGTGTAACTATATCAGTTGATCAGCTGTGTAACTATATCTGTTGATCAGCTGTGTAACTATATCAGTTGATCAGCTGTGTAACTATATCTGTTGATCAGCTGTGTAACTATCAGTTGATCAGCTGTGTAACTATCTGTTGATCAGCTGTGTAACTATATCAGTTGATCAGCTGTGTAACTATATCAGTTGATCAGCTGTGTAACTATATCAGTTGATCAGCTGTGTAACTATCTGTTGATCAGCTGTGTAACTATGTCTGTTGATCAGCTGTGTAACTATATCAGTTGATCAGCTGTGTAACTATATCAGTTGATCAGCTGTGTAACAATGACTGTTGATCAGCTGTGTAACTATATCAGTTGATCAGCTGTGTAACTATATCAGTTGATCAGCTGTGTAACTATGTCTGTTCATCAGCTGTGTAACTATATCAGTTGATCAGCTGTGTAACTATATCTGTTGATCAGCTGTGTAACTATCTGTTGATCAGCTGTGTAACTATATCAGTTGATCAGCTGTGTAACTATATCAGTTGATCAGCTGTGTAACTATATCAGTTGATCAGCTGTGTAACTATCTGTTGATCAGCTGTGTAACTATCTGTTGATCAGCTGTGTAACAATCAGTTGATCAGCTGTGTAACTATATCAGTTGATCAGCTGTGTAACTATCAGTTGATCAGCTGTGTAACTATCAGTTGATCAGCTGTGTAACTATATCAGTTGATCAGCTGTGTAACTATGTCTGTTGATCAGCTGTGTAACTATCTCTTGATCAGCTGTGTAACTATCTCTTGATCAGCTGTGTAACTATGTCTGTTGATCAGCTGTGTAACTATATCTCTTGATCAGCTGTGTAACTATATCTCTTGATCAGCTGTGTAACTATGTATGTTGATCAGCTGTGTAACTATATCTCTTGATCAGCTGTGTAACTATCTCTTGATCAGCTGTGTAACTATGTCTGTTGATCAGCTGTGTAACTATATCTCTTGATCAGCTGTGTAACTATATCAGTTGATCAGCTGTGTAACTATCTGTTGATCAGCTGTGTAACTATGTCTGTTGATCAGCTGTGTAACTATATCTCTTGATCAGCTGTGTAACTATATCTCTTGATCAGCTGTGTAACTATGTCTGTTGATCAGCTGTGTAACTATCAGTTGATCAGCTGTGTAACTATTTGTTGATCAGCTGTGTAACTATCAGTTGATCAGCTGTGTAACTATGTCTGTTGATCAGCTGTGTAACTATCTGTTGATCAGCTGTGTAACTATATCTCTTGATCAGCTGTGTAACTATATCAGTTGATCAGCTGTGTAACTATATCTGTTGATCAGCTGTGTAACTATATCAGTTGATCAGCTGTGTAACTATATCTGTTGATCAGCTGTGTAACTATATCAGTTGATCAGCTGTGTAACTATATCTGTTGATCAGCTGTGTAACTATCAGTTGATCAGCTGTGTAACTATCTGTTGATCAGCTGTGTAACTATATCAGTTGATCAGCTGTGTAACTATATCAGTTGATCAGCTGTGTAACTATATCAGTTGATCAGCTGTGTAACTATCTGTTGATCAGCTGTGTAACTATCTGTTGATCAGCTGTGTAACAATCAGTTGATCAGTTGATCAGCTGTGTAACTATCAGTTGATCAGCTGTGTAACTATCAGTTGATCAGCTGTGTAACTATATCAGTTGATCAGCTGTGTAACTATGTCTGTTGATCAGCTGTGTAACTATCTGTTGATCAGCTGTGTAACTATCAGTTGATCAGCTGTGTAACTATGTCTGTTGATCAGCTGTGTAACTATATCTCTTGATCAGCTGTGTAACTATCTCTTGATCAGCTGTGTAACTATATCAGTTGATCAGCTGTGTAACTATATCTGTTGATCAGCTGTGTAACTATATCAGTTGATCAGCTGTGTAACTATCTGTTGATCAGCTGTGTAACTATATCAGTTGATCAGCTGTGTAACTATATCAGTTGATCAGCTGTGTAACTATATATGTTGATCAGCTGTGTAACTATATCAGTTGATCAGCTGTGTAACTATATCTGTTGATCAGCTGTGTAACTATATCAGTTGATCAGCTGTGTAACTATCTGTTGATCAGCTGTGTAACTATATCAGTTGATCAGCTGTGTAACTATATCTGTTGATCAGCTGTGTAACTATATCAGTTGATCAGCTGTGTAACTATCAGTTGATCAGCTGTGTAACTATATCAGTTGATCAGCTGTGTAACTATCAGTTGATCAGCTGTGTAACTATATCTGTTGATCAGCTGTGTAACTATATCAGTTGATCAGCTGTGTAACTATCAGTTGATCAGCTGTGTAACTATATCAGTTGATCAGCTGTGTAACTATATCAGTTGATCAGCTGTGTAACTATATCAGTTGATCAGCTGTGTAACTATCAGTTGATCAGCTGTGTAACTATCAGTTGATCAGCTGTGTAACTATATCAGTTGATCAGCTGTGTAACTATATCAGTTGATCAGCTGTGTAACTATATCTGTTGATCAGCTGTGTAACTATATCAGTTGATCAGCTGTGTAACTATCAGTTGATCAGCTGTGTAACTATATCAGTTGATCAGCTGTGTAACTATCAGTTGATCAGCTGTGTAACTATATCTGTTGATCAGCTGTGTAACTATATCAGTTGATCAGCTGTGTAACTATCAGTTGATCAGCTGTGTAACTATATCAGTTGATCAGCTGTGTAACTATATCAGTTGATCAGCTGTGTAACTATATCAGTTGATCAGCTGTGTAACTATCAGTTGATCAGCTGTGTAACTATCAGTTGATCAGCTGTGTAACTATCAGTTGATCAGCTGTGTAACTATCAGTTGATCAGCTGTGTAACTATATCTGTTGATCAGCTGTGTAACTATCAGTTGATCAGCTGTGTAACTATCAGTTGATCAGCTGTGTAACTATATCTGTTGATCAGCTGTGTAACTATCAGTTGACCAGCTGTGTAACTATATCAGTTGATCAGCTGTGTAACTATATCTGTTGATCAGCTGTGTAACTATATCAGTTGATCAGCTGTGTAACTATATCAGTTGATCAGCTGTGTAACTATATCTGTTGATCAGCTGTGTAACTATATCTATCTGTTGTTGATTCCAAACATGGGAAGTAGTGTTTTCTAGGTTAGTTAGCTCTCTCTACATTCCCTGCTTTGTGTTCTCTAGAGGATACCATGATAGATGTTATTATCAGCCTGTTAAGTCAAACCAGACCAGTGTGGATCCACAAAGCATCTGTCATAACCCCCTCCTTCCCCTCTCCTTTCTGCCCACTCACCTCCACCCTGTCCCCCAACCACAGCGTGACACCTAGGGATACAGGAATAGTCTCTAGTCCCTCCAGGCCTTGGGGCAGCTTGTTGTAATTAAATTGTTTGCCTGCCCCCCTCCCCAGCCTCTGCAGCCCCTGCGGCCCTCTGTGTGTGTGTGTGTGTGTGTGTGTGTGTGTGTGTGTGTGTTGTGTGTGTGTTTGTGTTTGCGTGTGCGCGTCTTGCCTGCCTCCCTGCCTCCTTACCTCCCTGCCTCCCTGCTGTCCCTGCGGCCCCTCTAATTAAATCAACAGGTTCCTACAGCCCTCCCTGTCTTCGTCTGTTAATTGGCTCCTCGTTAGAACACTGCTGCCGCAAACTAATGGGATAATTACCCCTAAAGTGGTCTCTCTATGTCACGGCTCCGTTTACCTGCCATTTGTTTGTTCCATTATTGTTGTTGTTGTTGTTGTTTTATTTTGTATTCCCGTTTATAAAAGGTAATTAAAAATTCTAATTGAACAGAGTTAAAAGCAAAGAACCATTTGAAATGTGTCCCTGTGTGATTCTGACTGCTTACTAAATGGCCTGTTTTATTGGTAATAACCTCATGAACACACACACTGGCTGCAATTAGAGGAACAAAGACTTCATAGGGGAGATAGAGGAATGAGGACTTCATAGGGGAGATAGAGGAATGAGGACTTCATAGGGGAGATAGAGGAACGAGGACTTCATAGGGGAGATAGAGGTACGAGGACTTCATAGGGGAGATAGAGGAACGAGGACTTCATAGGGGAGATAGAGGAATGAGGACTTCATAGGGGAGATAGAGGAATGAGGACTTCATAGGGGAGATAGAGGAATGAGGACTTCATAGGGGAGATAGAGGAATGAGGACTTCATAGGAGAGGTACATAGCAAATACCCTGTTTTATTTCTTTTATTCTGAAATATTTCTCATGTAATTGTGTCATTTTTTAAGTAATTACTGTTTTTGAAAATATCTTGGAAATCATTCAATTTTGTTGATTTACCTCCAGATTTGAATTTGTATTTAATATATACTTACTAATTAAAATGAAAATTAATGATGGCGAGGATACAAATGTTGTGGTATTTAACTCTCGATCCTTGGAACGCATTCAGTCACTTTTATTTAGGTGTGTTTGCGGGGGCTGATTAGAACCTTTCACAGGCTGATTAGAACCTTTCACAGGCTGATTAGAACCTTTCACAGGCTGATTAGAACCTTTCACAGGCTGATTAGAACCTTTCACAGGCTGATTAGAACCTTTCACAGGCTGATTAGAACCTTTCACAGGCTTTACCTTTAACCTTTATGAATGTACTCTATTTGAAGGTGTACTATGCCCTGAAATCTTAAAACGTATCTCTCTGTCTTTTATTTGGTCTGGATGTGAAACATTAAACCTTATCCCCTCTGTGTATTAATTGGTCTGGATGTGAAACATTAAACCTTATCCCCTCTGTGTATTAATTGGTCTGGATGTGAAACATTAAACCTTATCCCCTCTGTGTATTAATTGGTCTGGATGTGAAACATTAAACCTTATCCCCTCTGTTTATTAATTGGTCTGGATGTGAAACATTAAACCTTCTCCCCTCTGTTTATTGATTGGTCTGGATGTAAAATCCCTGATAGGTCATTTATTTACTGTCTGTTGAATCCCCCCCAACGCCAATGCTGTTGTATTAAAATAAAAATGCTCTGGGCAGCAACAATAAACTCTGAATTTAGCTCATCGTTCTTACTAAGGTAAAAGAGACCAGTCCATCTGCATTAAGATAGACTGTTATATTACTATATGCTAGTATATCAACATAAACAGGTGTATTAGTATACTGGTGTATTAGTATACTGGTGTATTACTGTGTATTTTTTTATTTTAACTTTATTTAACTAGGCAAGTCAGTTAAGAACAAATTCTTATTTTCTATGGGTTCAGGGGTAGAACGACAGATTTGTACCTTGTCAGCTCGGGGGTTTGAGCTTGCAACCTTCCGGTTGCTAGTCCAACGCTCTAACCACTAGGCTACCCTGCCGCCCCGGCTACCCTGGTGTATTAGTATACTGGTGTATTAATACTGGTGTATTAGTATACTGGTGTATTAGTATACTGGTGTATTAGTATACTGGTGTATTAGTATACTGATATGTTAATATATACTGGTGTATTAGTATACTGGTGTATTAGTATACTGGTGTATCAGTATACTGGTATGTTAATATATACTGGTGTATTAGTATACTGGTGTATTAGTATACTGGTATGTTAGTATACTGGTATGTTAATATATACTGGTGTATTAGTATACTGGTGTATTAGTATACAGGTGTGTTAGTATACTGGTGTATTAGTATACTGGTGTATTAGTATACTGGTGTATTAGTATACTGGTGTGTTAGTATACTGGTGTATTAGTATACTGGTGTGTTAGTATACTGGTGTATTAGTATACTGGTGTATTAGTATACAGTATACAGGTGTATTAGTATACTGGTATGTTAATATATACTGGTGTATTAGTATACTGGTGTATTAGTATACTGGTGTATTAGTATACTGGTGTATTAGTATACAGGTGTGTTAGTATACTGGTGTATTAGTATACTGGTGTATTAGTATACTGGTGTATTAGTATACTGGTGTCTTAATATATACTGGTGTATTAGTATACTGGTGTATTAGTATACTGGTGTGTTAGTATACTGGTGTATTAGTATACTGGTGTGTTAGTATACTGGTGTATTAGTATACTGGTGTATTAGTATACTGGTGTATTAGTATACAGTATTAGTATACTAATATTAGTTATACTAATGTGTTAATATATACTGGTGTGTTAGTATACTGGTGTATTAGTATACTGGTGTATTAGTATACTGGTGTATTAGTATACTGTATACAGGTGTATTAGTATACTAGTGTGTTAATATATACTGGTGTGTTAGTATACTATGCGGATGACACACAGCTGTACATTTCAATGAAACATGGCGAATCCCCAAAATTGCCCTCGCTAGAAGCCTGTGTTTCTGACATAAGGAAGTGGATGGCTGCAAACTTTCTACCTTTAAACTCGGACAAAACAGAGATGCTTGTTCTAGGTCCCAAGAAACAAAGAGATCTTCTGTTGAATCTGACAATCAATCTTAATGGTTGTACAGTCATCTCAAATAAAACTGTGAAAGACCTCACCGCTACTCTGGACCCTGATCTCTCTTTTGAAGAACATATCAAGACTGTTTCAAGGACAGCTTTTAACCATCTACGTAACATTGCAAAAATCAGAAACTTTCTGTCCAAAAATGATGCAGAAAAATTAATCCATGCTTTTGTCACTTCTAGGTTAGACTACTGCAATGCTCTACTTTCCGGATACCCGGATAAAGCACTAAATAAACTTCAGTTAGTGCTGAATACGGCTGCTAGAATCCTGACTAGAACCAAAAAATGTGATCATATTACCCCAGTGCTGGCCTCCCTACACTGGCTTCCTGTCAAGGCAAGGGCTGATTTCAAGGTTTTACTGCTAACCTACAAAGCATTACATGGGCTTGCTCCTACCTATCTCTCTGATTTGTTCCTGCCGTACATACCTACACGTACGCTACGGTCACAAGACGCAGGCCTCCTTATTGTCCCTAGAATTTCTAAGCAAACAGCCGGAGGCAGGGCTTTCTCCTATAGAGCTCCATTTTTATGGGATGGTCTGCCTACCCATGTGAGAGACGCAGACTCGGTCTCAATCAGTCTTTACTGAAGACTCATCTCTTCAGTGGGTCATATGATTGAGTGTAGAATGGCCCAGGAGTGTGAAGGTGAACGGAAAGGCTCTGGAGCAACGAACCGCCCTTGCTGTCTCTGCCTGGCCGGTTCCCCTCTTTCCACTGGGATTCTCTGCCTCTACTACACCACTACACCACAATACCACGATACCACTACACCACGATACCACTACACCACTACACCAATATACCACTACACCACTACACCACTATACCACTACACCACTATACTAATATACCACTACACCACTACACCACTATACCACTACACCACTATACCATTATACCACTACACCACTACACCACTATACCACTACACCACTACACCACTATACCACTACACCACTACACCACAATACCACTACACCACTACACCACTACACCACTATACCACTACACCACTACACCACTATACCACTACACTGCAGTTTGAGACTCATTAATTTGCCTTCATCTTATTTTATTTTGCTACATGTACTTGTTACCTATACTGTTCCTTGGAAAATTAATTATTAAACTTAATTAAAAATGTTTTTATTTAAGAATGCAATTGATGTATTATCAGAGGTCACTATGAATGCTTCTTTGGTTAAACCATCTCTGCACATAAGGAAACATGACGGGTGTGCTACTACTGCAGACAGGTTCTCTCCCTCCCTGTCTCTGAACCGTTCTGACTGTGGAGATTCTCCTTGGTTTGATATGACTGTACTGATATGAGCTGTTTATACGAACACCTTACACGCTGTGGGCAGAAGAATGCAGTGGGCTTTGTGCTTCCTGACAGTGGGCTTTGTGCTTCCTGACAGTACTGTCCCACTCAACTGGAGGGTATAGACAGAAGGGAGACAGTGGGGAGAGAAAGGGGGGGGGGACATTGGGGAGACAAATGGGAGAGAGAGAAGCGAGAGAGGTCAGACAGACAGGAGACAGAGTAGAGACAGAGCGGAGAGAGAGGAGAGAGAGAGGAGAGAGGGGAGACAGAATGGAGAGAGGAGAGACAGAGTACAGACAGAGCGGAGAGGGGGAGACAGAGAGGAGAGAAAGAGGGGGACATTGGGGAGACAAATGGGGAGAGAGAAGCGAGAGAGGTCAGACAGACAGGAGACAGAGTAGAGACAGAGGAGAGAGGGGAGACAGAGAGGAGAGAGAGGAGAGACAGAAGAGAGAGGGGAGACAGAATGGAGAGAGGAGAGACGAGGAGAGACAGAGTAGAGACAGAGCGGAGAGAGGGGAGACAGAGAGGAGAGAAAGGAGAGACAGAGGAGAGAGGGGAGACAGAGAGGAGACAGAGAGGAGAGAGAGGAGAGACAGAGGAGAGAGGGGAGACAGAATGGAGAGAGGAGAGACAGAGGAGAGACAGAATGGAGAGAGGGGGGACAGAGAGGAGACAGAGGAGAGACAGAATGGAGAGAGGGGAGACAGAGGGGAGACAGAGGAGAGACAGAATGGAGAGAGGGGAGACAGAGGGGAGAC
>NC_088407.1:91116514-91238819 GCF_034236695.1 Oncorhynchus nerka
GATGGTATGATGATCTCCCTGTAACCTAGTGGACAGCCAGTGGATGGTATGATTATCTCCCTATAACCTAGTGGATGGTATGATTATCTCCCTATAACCCAGTGGACAGCCAGTGGATGGTATGATTATCTCCCTATAACCTAGTGGACAGCCAGTGGATGGTATGATTATCTCCCTATAACCCAGTGGATGGTATGATTATCTCCCTATAACCTAGTGGACAGCCAGTGGATGGTATGATTATCTCCCTATAACCCAGTGGATGGTAGGATTATCTCCCTATAACCTAGTGGACAGCCAGTGGATGGTATGATTATCTCCCTATAACCTAGTGGACAGCCAGTAGATGGTATGATGATCTCCCTGTAACCTAGTGGACAGCCAGTGGATGGTATGATTATCTCCCTATAACCTAGTGGACAGTCAGTGGATGGTATGATTCTCTCCCTATAACCTAGTGTACAGCCAGTGGATGGTATGATTATCTCCCTATAACCTAGTGGACAGCCAGTAGATGGTATGATGATCTCCCTGTAACCTAGTGGACAGCCAGTGGATGGTATGATTATCTCCCTATAACCTAGTGGACAGCCAGTGGATGGTATGATTATCTCCCTATAACCTAGTGGACAGCCAGTGGATGGTATGATTATCTCCCTATAACCTAGTGGACAGCCAGTGGATGGTATGATTATCTCCCTATAACCTAGTGGACAGCCAGTGGATGGTATGATTATCTCCCTATAACCTAGTGGACAGCCAGTGGATGGTATGATTATCTCCCTATAACCTAGTGGACAGCCAGTGGATGGTATGATTATCTCCCTATAACCTAGTGGACAGCCAGTGGATGGTAGGATTCTCTCCCTATAACCTAGTGGACAGCCAGTGGATGGTATGATTCTCTCCCTATAACCTAGTGGACAGCCAGTGGATGGTATGATTATCTCCCTATAACCTAGTGGACAGCCAGTGGATGGTATGATTATCTCCCTATAACCAAGTGGACAGCCAGTGGATGGTATGATTATCTCCCTATAACCTAGTGGATGGTAGGATTATCTCCCTATAACCCAGTGGACAGCCATAATGATTATCTCCCTATAACCTAGTGGACAGCCAGTGGATGGTAGGATTATCTCCCTATAACCTAATGGACAGCCAGTGGATGGTATGATTATCTCCCTATAACCCAGTGGATGGTAGGATTATCTCCCTATAACCTAGTGGATGGTATGATTATCTCCCTATAACCTAGTGGACAGCCAGTGGATGGTATGATTATCTCCCTATAACCTAGTGTACAGCCAGTGGATGGTATGATTATCTCCCTATAACCTAGTGGACAGCCAGTAGTTGGTATGATTATCTCCCTATAACCTAGTGGACAGCCAGTGGATGGTATGATTATCTCCCTATAACCTAGTGGACAGCCAGTGGATGGTATGATGATCTCCCTGTAACCTAGTGGACAGCCAGTGGATGGTATGATTATCTCCATATAACCTAGTGGATGGTATGATTATCTCCCTATAACCCAGTGGATGGTAGGATTATCTCCCTATAACCTAGTGGACAGCCAGTGGATGGTATGATTCTCTCCCTATAACCTAGTGGACAGCCAGTGGATGGTATGATTATCTCCCTATAACCCAGTGGATGGTAGGATTATCTCCCTATAACCTAGTGGACAGCCAGTGGATGGTATGATTATCTCCCTATAACCAAGTGGACAGCCAGTGGATGGTATGATTATCTCCATATAACCTAGTGGACAGCCAGTGGATGGTAGGATTATCTCCCTATAACCTAGTGGACAGCCAGTGGATGGTAGGATTATCTCCCTATAACCTAGTGGGCAGCCAGTGGATGGTATGATTATCTCCCTATAACCTAGTGGACAGCCAGTGGATGGTAGGAGTATCTCCCTATAACCTAGTGGGCAGCCAGTGGATGGTATGATTATCTCCCTATAACCTAGTGGGCAGCCAGTGGATGGTATGATTATCTCCCTATAACCTAGTGGACAGCCAGTGTATGGTATGATTATCTCCCTATAACCTAGTGGACAGCCAGTGGATGGTATGATGATCTCCCTGTAACCTAGTGGACAGCCAGTGGATGGTATGATTATCTCCCTATAACCTAGTGGATGGTATGATTATCTCCCTATAACCCAGTGGATGGTAGGATTATCTCCCTATAACCTAGTGGACAGCCAGTGGATGGTATGATTATCTCCCTATAACCTAGTGGACAGCCAGTGGATGGTAGGATTATCTCCCTATAACCTAGTGGACAGCCAGTGGATGGTAGGATTATCTCCCTATAACCTAGTGGACAGCCAGTGGATGGTATGATTATCTCCCTATAACCTAGTGGACAGCCAGTGGATGGTATGATGATCTCCCTATAACCTAGTGGACAGACAGTGGATGGTATGATTATCTCCCTATAACCTAGTGGATGGTATGATTATCTCCCTGTAACCTAGTGGACATTACATTTACATTTAAGTCATTTAGCAGACGCTCTTATCCAGAGCGACTTACAAATTGGTGCTTTCACCTTATGACATCCAGTGGAACAGCCACTTTACAATAGTGCATCTAGGTCTTTTAAGGGTGGGGGGAGGGGGAGAAGGATTACTTTATCCTATCCTAGGTATTCCTTAAAGAGGTGGGGTTTCAGGTGTCTCCGGAAGGTGGTGATTGACTCCGCTGTCCTGGCGTCGTGAGGGAGTTTGTTCCACCATTGGGGGGCCAGAGCAGCGAACAGTTTTGACTGGGCTGAGCGGGAACTGTACTTCCTCAGTGGTAGGGAGGCGAGCAGGCCAGAGGTGGATGAACGCAGTGCCCTTGTTTGGGTGTAGGGCCTGATCAGAGCCTGGAGGTACTGAGGTGCCGTTCCCCTCACAGCTCCGTAGGCAAGCACCATGGTCTTGTAGCGGATGCGAGCTTCAACTGGAAGCCAGTGGAGAGAGCGGAGGAGCGGGGTGACGTGAGAGAACTTGGGAAGGTTGAACACCAGACGGGCTGCGGCGTTCTGGATGAGTTGTAGGGGTTTAATGGCACAGGCAGGGAGCCCAGCCAACAGCGAGTTGCAGTAATCCAGACGGGAGATGACAAGTGCCTGGATTAGGACCTGCGCCGCTTCCTGTGTGAGGCAGGGTCGTACTCTGCGGATGTTGTAGAGCATGAACCTACAGGAACGGGCCACCGCCTTGATGTTATTTGAGAACGACAGGGTGTTGTCCAGGATCACGCCAAGGTTCTTAGCGCTCTGGGACGAGGACACAATGGAGTTGTCAACCGTGATGGCGAGATCATGGAACAGGCAGTCCTTCCCCGGGAGGAAGAGCAGCTCCGTCTTGCCGAGGTTCAGCTTGAGGTGATGATCCGTCATCCACACTGATATGTCTGCCAGACATGCAGAGATGCGATTCGCCACCTGGTCGTCAGAAGGGGGAAAGGAGAAGATTAATTGTGTGTCGTCTGCATAGCAATGATAGGAGAGACCATGTGAGGTTATGACAGAGCCAAGTGACTTGGTGTATAGCGAGAATAGGAGAGGGCCTAGAACAGAGCCCTGGGGGACACCAGTGGTGAGAGCACGTGGTGAGGAGACGGATTCTCGCCACGCCACCTGGTAGGAGCGACCTGTCAGGTAGGACGCAATCCAAGCGTGGGCCGCGCCGGAGATGCCCAACTCGGAGAGGGTGGAGAGGATCTGATGGTTCACAGTATCGAAGGCAGCCGATAGGTCTAGAAGGATGAGAGCAGAGGAGAGAGAGTTAGCTTTAGCAGTGCGGAGCGCCTCCGTGATACAGAGAAGAGCAGTCTCAGTTGAATGACTAGTCTTGAAACCTGACTGATTTGGATCAAGAAGGTCATTCTGAGAGAGATAGCGGGAGAGCTGGCCAAGGACGGCACGTTCAAGAGTTTTGGAGAGAAAAGAAAGAAGGGATACTGGTCTGTAGTTGTTGACATCGGAGGGATCGAGTGTAGGTTTTTTCAGAAGGGGTGCAACTCTCGCTCTCTTGAAGACGGGAGGGACGTAGCCAGCGGTCAGGGATGAGTTGATGAGCGAGGTGAGGTAAGGGAGAAGGTCACCGGAGATGGTCTGGAGAAGAGAGGAGGGGATAGGGTCAAGCGGGCAGGTTGTTGGGCGGCCGGCCGTCACAAGACGCGAGATGTCATCTGGAGAGAGAGGGGAGAAAGAGGTCAGAGCACAGGGTAGGGCAGTGTGAGCAGAACCAGCGGTGTCGTTTGACTTAGCAAACGAGGATCGGATGTCGTCGACCTTCTTTTCAAAATGGTTGACGAAGTCATCTGCAGAGAGGGAGGAGGGGGGGGGAGGGGGAGGAGGATTCAAGAGGGAGGAGAAGGTGGCAAAGGATTATCCCTATAACCCAGTGGATGGTATGATTATCTCCCTATAACCTAGTGGACAGCCAGTGGATGGTATGATTCTCTCCCTATAACCTAGTGGACAGCCAGTGGATGGTATGATTATCTCCCTATTACCTAGTGGACAGCCAGTGGATGGTATGATTATCTCCCTATAACCTAGTGGACAGCCAGTGGATGGTATGATTATCTCCCTATAACCTAGTGGACAGCCAGTGGATGGTAGGATTATCTCCCTATAACCTAGTGGACAGCCAGTGGATGGTAGGATTATCTCCCTATAACCTAGTGGACAGCCAGTGGATGGTATGATTCTCTCCCTATAACCTAGTGGACAGCCAGTGGATGGTAGGATTATCTCCCTATAGTGAACAGCCAGTGGATGGTATGATTATCTCCCTATAACCTAGTGGACAGCCAGTGGATGGTAGGATTATCTCCCTATAACCTAGTGGACAGCCAGTGGATGGTATGATTATCTCCCTATAACCTAGTGGACAGCCAGTGGATGGTATGATTATCTCCCTATTACCTAGTGGACAGCCAGTGGTTGGTATGATTATCTCCCTATAACCTAGTGGACAGCCAGTGGATGGTATGATTATCTCCCTATAACCTAGTGGACAGCCAGTGGATGGTATGATTATCTCCCTATAACCTAGTGGACAGCCAGTGGAGGTATGATTATCTCCCTATAACCTAGTGGACAGCCAGTGGATGGTATGATTATCTCCCTGTAACCTAGTGGACAGCCAGTGGATGGTATGATTATCTCCCTATAACCTAGTGGACAGCCAGTGGATGGTATGATGATCTCCCTGTAACCTAGTGGACAGCCAGTGGATGGTATGATTATCTCCCTATAACCTAGTGGATGGTATGATTATCTCCCTATAACCTAGTGGATGGTATGATTATCTCCCTATAACCCAGTGGATGGTAGGATTATCTCCCTATAACCTAGTGGACAGCCAGTGGATGGTATGATTATCTCCCTATAACCTAGTGGACAGCCAGTGGATGGTAGGATTATCTCCCTATAACCTAGTGGATGGTATGATTATCTCCCTATAACCCAGTGGATGGTAGGATTATCTCCCTATAACCTAGTGGACAGCCAGTGGATGGTAGGATTATCTCCCTATAACCTAGTGGACAGCCAGTGGATGGTAGGATTATCTCCCTATAACCTAGTGGACAGCCAGTGGATGGTATGATTCTCTCCCTATAACCTAGTGGACAGCCAGTGGATGGTAGGATTATCTCCCTATAGTGAACAGCCAGTGGATGGTATGATTATCTCCCTATAACCTAGTGGACAGCCAGTGGATGGTAGGATTATCTCCCTATAACCTAGTGGACAGCCAGTGGATGGTATGATTATCTCCCTATAACCTAGTGGACAGCCAGTGGATGGTATGATTATCTCCCTATTACCTAGTGGACAGCCAGTGGTTGGTATGATTATCTCCCTATAACCTAGTGGACAGCCAGTGGATGGTATGATTATCTCCCTATAACCTAGTGGACAGCCAGTGGATGGTATGATTATCTCCCTATAACCTAGTGGACAGCCAGTGGATGGTATGATTATCTCCCTGTAACCTAGTGGACAGCCAGTGGATGGTATGATTATCTCCCTGTAACCTAGTGGACAGCCAGTGGATGGTATGATTATCTCCCTATAACCTAGTGGACAGCCAGTGGATGGTATGATGATCTCCCTGTAACCTAGTGGACAGCCAGTGGATGGTATGATTATCTCCCTATAACCTAGTGGATGGTATGATTATCTCCCTATAACCTAGTGGATGGTATGATTATCTCCCTATAACCCAGTGGATGGTAGGATTATCTCCCTATAACCTAGTGGACAGCCAGTGGATGGTATGATTCTCTCCCTATAACCTAGTGGACAGCCAGTGGATGGTAGGATGATCTCCCTGTAACCTAGTGGACAGCCAGTGGATGGTATGATGATCTCCCTATAACCCAGTGGATGGTAGGATTATCTCCCTATAACCTAGTGGACAGCCAGTGGATGGTATGATTATCTCCCTATAACCTAGTGGACAGCCAGTGGATGGTATGATTCTCTCCCTATAACCTAGTGGACAGCCAGTGGATGGTATGATTCTCTCCCTATAACCTAGTGGACAGCCAGTGGATGGTAGGATTATCTCCCTATAACCTAGTGGACAGCCAGTGGATGGTATGATGATCTCCCTGTAACCTAGTGGACAGCCAGTGGATGGTATGATTATCTCCCTATAACCTAGTGGACAGCCAGTGGATGGTATGATTATCTCCCTATAACCTAGTGGACAGCCAGTGGATGGTATGATTATCTCCCTATAACCTAGTGGACAGCCAGTGGATGGTAGGATTATCTCCCTATAACCTAGTGGACAGCCAGTGGATGGTATGATGATCTCCCTGTAACCTAGTGGACAGCCAGTGGATGGTATGATTATCTCCCTATAACCTAGTGGACAGCCAGTGGATGGTATGATTATCTCCCTATAACCTAGTGGACAGCCAGTGGATGGTATGATGATCTCCCTATAACCTAGTGGACAGCCAGTGGATGGTATGATTATCTCCCTATAACCCAGTGGATGGTAGGATTATCTCCCTATAACCTAGTGGACAGCCAGTGGATGGTATGATACTCTCCCTATAACCTAGTGGACAGCCAGTGGATGGTATGATGATCTCCCTGTAACCTAGTGGACAGCCAGTGGATGGTATGATGATCTCCCTGTAACCTAGTGGACAGCCAGTGGATGGTATGATTATCTCCCTATAACCTAGTGGATGGTATGATTATCTCCCTATAACCCAGTGGATGGTATGATTATCTCCCTATAACCTAGTGGACAGCCAGTGGATGGTAGGATTATCTCCCTATAACCTAGTGGACAGCCAGTGGATGGTAGGATTATCTCCCTATAACCTAGTGGACAGCCAGTGGATGGTATGATGATCTCCCTATAACCTAGTGGACAGCCAGTGGATGGTATGATTATCTCCCTGTAACCTAGTGGACAGCCAGTGGATGGTATGATTATCTCCCTATAACCTAGTGGACAGCCAGTGGATGGTATGATGATCTCCCTGTAACCTAGTGGACAGCCAGTGGATGGTATGATTATCTCCCTATAACCTAGTGGATGGTATGATTATCTCCCTATAACCTAGTGGATGGTATGATTATCTCCCTATAACCCAGTGGATGGTAGGATTATCTCCCTATAACCTAGTGGACAGCCAGTGGATGGTATGATTCTCTCCCTATAACCTAGTGGACAGCCAGTGGATGGTAGGATGATCTCCCTGTAACCTAGTGGACAGCCAGTGGATGGTATGATGATCTCCCTATAACCCAGTGGATGGTAGGATTATCTCCCTATAACCTAGTGGACAGCCAGTGGATAGTAGGATTATCTCCCTATAACCTAGTGGACAGCCAGTGGATGGTATGATGATCTCCCTGTAACCTAGTGGACAGCCAGTGGATGGTATGATTATCTCCCTATAACCTAGTGGACAGCCAGTGGATGGTATGATTATCTCCCTATAACCTAGTGGACAGCCAGTGGATGGTATGATGATCTCCCTATAACCTAGTGGACAGCCAGTGGATGGTATGATTATCTCCCTATAACCCAGTGGATGGTAGGATTATCTCCCTATAACCTAGTGGACAGCCAGTGGATGGTATGATACTCTCCCTATAACCTAGTGGACAGCCAGTGGATGGTATGATGATCTCCCTGTAACCTAGTGGACAGCCAGTGGATGGTATGATGATCTCCCTGTAACCTAGTGGACAGCCAGTGGATGGTATGATTATCTCCCTATAACCTAGTGGATGGTATGATTATCTCCCTATAACCCAGTGGATGGTATGATTATCTCCCTATAACCTAGTGGACAGCCAGTGGATGGTAGGATTATCTCCCTATAACCTAGTGGACAGCCAGTGGATGGTATGATTATCTCCCTATAACCTAGTGGACAGCCAGTGGATGGTATGATTATCTCCCTATAACCTAGTGGACAGCCAGTGGATGGTATGATTATCTCTCTATAACCTAGTGGACAGCCAGTGGATGGTATGATTATCTCCCTATTACCTAGTGGACAGCCAGTGGTTGGTATGATTATCTCCCTATAACCTAGTGGACAGCCAGTGGATGGTATGATTATCTCCCTATAACCCAGTGGATGGTAGGATTATCTCCCTATAACCTAGTGGACAGCCAGTGGATGGTATGATTCTCTCCCTATAACCTAGTGGACAGCCAGTGGATGGTATGATTATCTCCCTGTAACCTAGTGGACAGCCAGTGGATGGTATGATTATCTCCCTGTAACCTAGTGGACAGCCAGTGGATGGTATGATTATCTCCCTATAACCTAGTGGATGGTATGATTATCTCCCTATAACCCAGTGGATGGTATGATTATCTCCCTATAACCTAGTGGACAGCCAGTGGATGGTTGGATTATCTCCCTATAACCTAGTGGACAGCCAGTGGATGGTAGGATCATCTCCCTATAACCTAGTGGACAGCCAGTGGATGGTATGATGATCTCCCTATAACCTAGTGGACAGCCAGTGGATGGTATGATTATCTCCCTATAACCTAGTGGACAGCCAGTGGATGGTATGATTATCTCCCTATAACCTAGTGGACAGCCAGTGGATGGTATGATTATCTCCCTATAACCTAGTGGACAGCCAGTGGATGGTATGATGATCTCCCTATAACCTAGTGGACAGCCAGTGAATGGTAGGATTATCTCCCTATAACCTAGTGGACAGCCAGTGGATGGTATGATTATCTCCCTATAACCTAGTGGACAGCCAGTGGATGGTATGATTATCTCCCTATAACCTAGTGGACAGCCAGTGGATGGTATGATGATCTCCCTATAACCTAGTGGACAGCCAGTGGATGGTATGATTATCTCCCTATAACCTAGTGGATGGTATGATTATCTCCCTATAACCCAGTGGATGGTAGGATTATCTCCCTGTAACCTAGTGGACAGCCAGTGGATGGTATGATTATCTCCCTATAACCTAGTGGACAGCCAGTGGATGGTATGATTATCTCCCTATAACCTAGTGGACAGCCAGTGGATGGTATGATTATCTCCCTATAACCTAGTGGACAGCCAGTGGATGGTATGATTATCTCCCTATAACCTAGTGGACAGCCAGTGGATGGTATGATGATCTCCCTGTAACCTAGTGGACAGCCAGTGGATGGTATGATTATCTCCCTATAACCTAGTGGATGGTATGATTATCTCCCTATAACCCAGTGGATGGTATGATTATCTCCCTATTACCTAGTGGACAGCCAGTGGTTGGTATGATTATCTCCCTATAACCTAGTGGACAGACAGTGGATGGTATGATTATCTCCCTATAACCTAGTGGACAGCCAGTGGATGGTATGATTATCTCCCTATAACCTAGTGGACAGCCAGTGGATGGTATGATGATCTCCCTGTAACCTAGTGGACAGCCAGTGGATGGTATGATTATCTCCCTATAACCTAGTGGATGGTATGATTATCTCCCTATAACCAAGTGGATGGTAGGATTATCTCCCTATAACATAGTGGACAGCCAGTGGATGGTATGATTATCTCCCTATTACCTAGTGGACAGCCAGTGGTTGGTGTGATTATCTCCCTATAACCTAGTGGACAGCCAGTGGATGGTATGATTATCTCCCTATAACCTAGTGGACAGCCAGTGGATGGTATGATTATCTCCCTATAACCTAGTGGACAGCCAGTGGATGGTATGATTATCTCCCTATAACCTAGTGGACAGCCAGTGGATGGTATGATTATCTCCCTATAACCTAGTGGACAGCCAGTGGATGGTATGATTATCTCCCTATAACCTAGTGGACAGCCAGTGGATGGTATGATTATCTCCCTATAACCTAGTGGACAGCCAGTGGATGGTATGATTATCTCCCTATAACCTAGTGGACAGCCAGTGGATGGTATGATTATCTCCCTGTAACCTAGTGGACAGCCAGTGGATGGTATGATTATCTCCCTATAACCTAGTGGATGGTATGATTATCTCCCTATAACCCAGTGGATGGTAGGATTATCTCCCTATAACCTAGTGGACAGCCAGTGGATGGTATGATTCTCTCCCTATAACCTAGTGGACAGCCAGTGGATGGTATGATTATCTCCCTGTAACCTAGTGGACAGCCAGTGGATGGTAGGATGATCTCCCTGTAACCTAGTGGACAGCCAGTGGATGGTATGATGATCTCCCTATAACCTAGTGGACAGCCAGTGGATGGTATGATTATCTCCCTATAACCCAGTGGATGGTAGGATTATCTCCCTATAACCTAGTGGACAGCCAGTGGATGGTATTATTATCTCCCTATAACCTAGTGGATGGTATGATTATCTCCCTATAACCTAGTGGACAGCCAGTGGATGGTATGATTCTCTCCCTATAACCTAGTGGACAGCCAGTGGATGGTATGATTATCTCCCTGTAACCTAGTGGACAGCCAGTGGATGGTATGATTATCTCCCTATAACCCAGTGGATGGTATGATTATCTCCCTATAACCTAGTGGACAGCCAGTGGATGGTATGATTATCTCCCTATAACCTAGTGGACAGCCAGTGGATGGTAGGATTATCTCCCTATAACCCTGTGGATGGTAGGATTATCTCCCTATAACCTAGTGGACAGCCAGTGGATGGTATGATTATCTCCCTATAACCTAGTGGATGGTATGATTATCTCCCTATAACCCAGTGGATGGTAGGATTATCTCCCTATAACCCAGTGGATGGTAGGATTATCTCCCTATAACCCAGTGGATGGTAGGATTATCTCCCTATAACCTAGTGGACAGCCAGTGGATGGTATGATTATCTCCCTATAACCTAGTGGATGGTATGATTATCTCCCTATAACCTAGTGGACAGCCAGTGGATGGTATGATTCTCTCCCTATAACCTAGTGGACAGCCAGTGGATGGTATGATTATCTCCCTATAACCTAGTGGACAGCCAGTGGATGGTATGATTCTCTCCCTATAACCTAGTGGACAGCCAGTGGATGGTATGATTATCTCCCTATAACCTAGTGGACAGCCAGTGGATGGTAGGATTATCTCCCTATAACCTAGTGGATGGTAGGATTATCTCCCTATAACCTAGTGGACAGCCAGTGGATGGTATGATTATCTCCCTATAACCCAGTGGATGGTATGATTATCTCCCTATAACCTAGTGGACAGCCAGTGGATGGTATGATTATCTCCCTATAACCTAGTGGACAGTCAGTGGATGGTATGATGATCTCCCTATAACCTAGTGGACAGCCAGTGGATGGTATGATTATCTCCCTATAACCTAGTGGACAGCCAGTGGATGGTATGATTATCTCCCTATAACCTAGTGGACAGCCAGTGGATGGTATGATTATCTCCCTATTACCTAGTGGACAGCCAGTGGTTGGTATGATTATCTCCCTATAACCTAGTGGACAGCCAGTGGATGGTATGATTATCTCCCTATAACCCAGTGGATGGTAGGATTATCTCCCTATAACCTAGTGGACAGCCAGTGGATGGTATGATTATCTCCCTGTAACCTAGTGGACAGCCAGTGGATGGTATGATTATCTCCCTATAACCTAGTGGATGGTATGATTATCTCCCTATAACCCAGTGGATGGTATGATTATCTCCCTATAACCTAGTGGACAGCCAGTGGATGGTAGGATTATCTCCCTATAACCTAGTGGACAGCCAGTGGATGGTAGGATTATCTCCCTATAACCTAGTGGACAGCCAGTCGATGGTATGATTATCTCCCTATAACCTAGTGGACAGCCAGTGGATTGTATGATGATCTCCCTGTAACCTAGTGGACAGCCAGTGGATGGTATGATTATCTCCCTATAACCTAGTGGACAGCCAGTGGATGGTATGATTACCTCCCTATAACCTAGTGGACAGCCAGTGAATGGTAGGATTATCTCCCTATAACCTAGTGGACAGCCAGTGGATGGTATGATTATCTCCCTATAACCTAGTGGACAGCCAGTGGAAACATCACCACTACACCATGTTTCCTGTAGTACTACAATATCAACATCAGCAATTTCTTTCAGGAAGTCTGGGTTTCTGGGTAGGCCTCGTCTGTGTGGGTCCTTTTTTTATTTTACCTTTATTTAACTAGGCAAGTCAGTTAAGAACAAATTCTTATTTTCAATGACTGCCTAGGAACACTGGGTTAACTGCCTGTTCAGGGGCAGAACGACAGATGTCAGCTCAGGGGTTTGAACTTGCAACCTTCCGGTTACTAGTCCAACACTCTAACCACTAGGCTACACTGCTGGTGCTGGGGTGTCCAGGGTGCTGGTGCTGGGGCGTCCAGGGTGCTGGTGGGTCCAGGCTGCTGGTGCTGGGGTGGTCCAGGTTGCTGGGGGGGTCCAGGGTGCTGGTGCTGAGGGGTCCAGGGTGCTGGGGGGTCCAGGGTGCTGGTGCGGTCCAGGCTGCTGGTGCTGGGCGGTCCAGGGTGCTGGTGCTGGGGGTTCCAGGCTGCTGGTGCTGGGGGGTCCAGGCTGCTGGTGCTGGGGGGTCCAGGGTGCTGGTACTGGGGGGGGTCCAGGGTGCTGGTACTGGGGGTCTGTGCTGCGCTGGCTGTGGTGGGCGTTGAGGTTGGTGGTGCTGTGGCCGTGGCTGAGGGGTCCAGGGTGCTGGTCCTGGGGGGGGGTCCAGGGTGCTGGTCCGGGTTGTTGTCTCGATCTAAGGGGGGAGAGATTGCTCCGCTGTTCCTGGGTGGAGAGGTCAGGCTGCGGCTTAAAGCAACGTCCTTGAGAGTCTTGGCAAGAATAGGGACTGTCTCCCTGTACAGGTGAACATGGTCATGGAGACGGTCCAGATCGAGGGTGGGGTGGTGGGCCAGGTGAACATGGTCATAGAGACAGTCCAGATCGAGGGTGGGGTGGTGAGCCAGGTGAACATGGTCATAGAGACAGTCCAGATCGAGGGTGGGTTGGTGGGCCAGGTGAACATGGTCATAGAGACAGTCCAGATCGAGGGTGGGGTGGTGGGCCAGGTGAACATGGTCATAGAGACAGTCCAGATCGAGGGTGGGATGGTGGGCCAGGTGGGTCATAGGGCCAGGTGAACATGGTCATAGAGACAGTCCAGATCGAGGGTGGGATGGTGGGCCAGGTGAACATGGTCATAGAGACAGTCCAGATCGAGGGTGGGATGGTGGGCCAGGTGAACATGGTCATAGAGACAGTCCAGATCGAGGGTGGGATGGTGGGCCAGGTGAACATGGTCATAGAGACAGTCCAGATCGTCCAGATCGAGGGTGGGGACATGGTCTCAGTCCAGATCGAGGTGGGGTGGTGGGCCAGGTGAACATGGTCATAGAGACAGTCCAGATCGTACAGGTGAACATGGTCATAGAGACAGTCCAGATCGAGGGTGGGGTGGTGGGCCAGGTGAACATGGTCATAGAGACAGTCCAGATCGAGGGTGGGGTGGTGGGCCTGGTGAACATGGTCATAGAGACAGTCCAGATCGAGGGTGGGGTGGTGGGCCAGGTGAACATGGTCATAGAGACAGTCCAGATCGAGGGTGGGGTGGTGGGCCAGGTGAACATGGTCATAGAGACAGTCCAGATCGAGGGTGGGATGGTGGGCCAGGTGAACATGGTCATAGAGACAGTCCAGATCGAGGATGGGGACTGTCTCCCTGTACAGGTGAACATGGTCATAGAGACAGTCCAGATCGAGGGTGGGATGGGGGGCCAGGTGTACATTGGGTCGTAGGGCACAGTCACTGGGAGAGGCTGGCATTTATTCTTTGGATTGTAAGCAGGGTGGAAGTCCTTCTTCTGTAGAAGGGTTGACACCACTATCCTTGAGTTGGGGAAGATTGCGGAGGCCTTCTCAACCACTCCCCGTAGTGAAGTCACCTCCCTCTCCTGCTGAGCACGCAGGTCGTTGCTTCCGGTGTGTATGATTATGTGGCTTGGCGACCCGAGATGGGCCTTATCAAGCAGCTCCATGGCCCTCTGCGTTTTTGGGCACCACACCTTTCTCCTTTTGTGTTGAGGGAAAAGTTTATTCTCCTGAACAAACTTCCCATTTGAGTCCATCAACAGGGTGTCAACCAGTGTTTCTTCTGGACTGGGGGGGGGGCTAGTCTGTTATGGACTGGAGGGGGTAGGGGGGTTGGAGCTGGGGTGTGGCTGGTCTGTTATGGACTGAAGCGGGTAGAGTGGGGGCTGGTGGGTGTTGGAGCTAAGGGTGTGGCTGGTCTGTTTCTTCTGGACTGGAGGGGGTAGAGGGGGCTGGTGGGTGTTGGAGCTAAGGGTGTGGCTGGTCTGTTTCTTCTGGACTGGGGGGGGGTAGAGGGGGAGCTGGTGGGTGTTGGAGCTAAGGGTGTGGCTGGTCTGTTATGGACTGAAGCGGGTAGAGTGGGGGCTGGTGGGTGTTGGAGCTAAGGGTGTGGCTGGTCTGTTTCTTCTGGACTGGAGGGGGTAGAGGGGGCTGGTGGGTGTTGGAGCTGGGGTGTGGCTGGTCTGTTTCTTCTGGACTGGGGGGATAGAGGAGGGGAGCTGGTGGGTGTTGGAGCTAAGGGTGTGGCTGGTCTGTTATGGACTGAAGCGGGTAGAGTGGGGGCTGGTGGGTGTTGGAGCTAAGGGTGTGGCTGGTCTGTTTCTTCTGGACTGGGGGGGGGGGTAGAGGAGGGGGAGCTGGGGGTGTTGGAGCTAAGGGTGTGGCTGGTCTCTGCCGGTGCCGCTGTCAGTGGGAGGCTGATCTGTGGGGCTGGGGAGGCAGGGCTGGGGAGGCAGGGCTGGGGAGGCAGGGCTGGGGAGGTCTGGCTGGGGTGCAGCAGGCAGGGCTGGGGAGGCAGGGCTGGGGAGGCAGGGCTGGGGAGGTCTGGCTGGGGTGCAGCAGGCAGGGCTGGGGAGGCAGGGCTGGGGAGGCAGGGCTGGGGAGGCAAGGCTGGGGAGGCCTGGCTGGGGAGGTCGGCTCCTCTGCTTTGTCATGGAGTGGTCATCTAGATGGTCCTGCAGCCTGACTTAAGGTTCTCTTTCTCTCCTGCAGCTCCTCACTTAGTGTGGTCAGATCGTTATTACTGCTCTGTCTGTCTTTTTGGAGCTCTCTCAGCTCCTTTGTCAGGTCAGTCAGCTCTCTCACCTCCTGTGTTAGATCAGTCAGCTCTCTCTCCTCCTGTGTTAGATCAGTCAGCTCTCTCTCCTCCTGTGTTAGATCAGTCAGCTCTCTCTCCTCCTGTGTTAGATCAGTCAGCTCTCTCTCCTCCTGTGTTAGATCAGTCAGCTCTCTGACCTCCTGTGTTATATCAGTCAGCTCTCTGACCTCCTGTGTTATATCAGTCAGCTCTCTCTCCTCCTGTGTTAGATCAGTCAGCTCTCTCTCCTCCTGTGTTAGATCAGTCAGCTCTCTCTCCTCCTGTGTTAGAGCAGTCAGCTCTCTCTCCTCCTGTGTTAGAGCAGTCAGCTCTCTCTCCTCCTGTGTTAGAGCAGTCAGCTCTCTCTTGAGTCCATCTCTCCCTTGCTGAACCTCTTTAAGCTGTGTTGCAAGGCTGCTGTCCTGCTCTGTCCACACCTTGGTTAGGAGCTCCTCTAAGGATGTCTGGTTGCTGTTTACACCTTGGTTAGGAGCTCCTCTAAGGATGTCTGGTTGCTGTTTACACCTTGGTTAGGAGCTCCTCTAAGGATGTCTGGTTGCTGTTTACACCTTGGTTAGGAGCTCCTCTCAGGTGTGGATGTCTGGTTGCTGTTTACACCTTGGTTAGGAGCTCCTCTAAGGTGTGGATGTCTGGTTGCTGTTTACACCTTGGTTAGGAGGTCCTCTAAGGATGTCTGGTTGCTGTTTACACCTTGGTTAGGAGGTCCTCTAAGGATGTCTGGTTGCTGTTTACACCTTGGTTAGGAAGTCCTCTAAGGATGTCTGGTTGCTGTTTACACCTTGGTTAGGAGCTCCTCTAAGGATGTCTGGTTGCTGTTTACACCTTGGTTAGGAGGTCCTCTAAGGTGTGGATGTCTGGTTGCTGTTTACACCTTGGTTAGGAGCTCCTCTAAGGATGTCTGGCTCCTGTTTGCTTACACTCTCCCTCAGCAGGACAACCTCCCCCTCCAGTTTGGTGAACTCATCCCTCATGGCAGCCATGGTGGTGAGGAGGGCCACCTCCCCCTCCAGTCTGGTGAACTCATCCCTCATGGTGGTGAGGAGGGCCACCTCCCCCTCCAGTTTGGTGAACTCATCCCTCATGGCAGCCATGGTGGTGAGGAGGGCCACCTCCACCTCCAGTCTGGTGAACTCATCCCTCATGGCAGCCATGGTGGTGAGGAGGGCCACCTCCCCCTCCAGTCTGGTGAACTCATCCCTCATGGTGGTGAGGAGGGCCACCTCCCCCTCCAGTCTGGTGAACTCATCCCTCATGGCAGCCATGGTGGTGAGGAGGGCCACCTCCCCCTCCAGTCTGGTGAACTCATCCCTCATGGTGGTGAGGAGGGCCACCTCCCCCTCCAGTCTGGTGAACTCATCCCTCATGGTGGTGAGGAGGGCCACCTCCCCCTCCAGTCTGGTGAACTCATCCCTCATGGTGGTGAGGAGGGCCACCTCCCCCTCCAGTCTGGTGAACTCATCCCTCATGGTGGTGAGGAGGACCACCTCCCCCTCCAGTCTGGTGAACTCATCCCTCATGGCAGCCATGGTGGTGAGGAGGACCACCTCCCCCTCCAGTCTGGTGAACTCATCCCTCATGGCAGCCATGGTGGTGAGGAGGACCACCTCCCCCTCCAGTCTGGTGAACTCATCCCTCATGACAGCCATGGTGGTGAGGAGGACCACCTCCAGTCTGATGAACTCATCCCTCATGACAGCCATGGTGGTGAGGAGGACCACCTCCCCCTCCAGTCTGGTGAACTCATCCCTCATGGCAGCCATGGTGGTGAGGAGGGCCTGAGCCTGCTCTGTGCTGAGGGGGTCGCTCTCCTCCTGGGGCGTGTCCTCCACTATGGTGGGAAGAGAGGTGCTGGATGTGCCTTTTTGGGTGGGGAGAGTAGGGGTGAGGGTGGTGCTGGATGTGCCTTTTTGGGTGGGGAGAGTAGGAGTGAGGGTGGTGCTGGTGAAGTTTGTCTTGTGGGAGGGCGTGTCACTGGTGGTGTCCTTCTCTCTCTCTGCTCTCTCCTTAATGGTCTGAAAGTCTGTTTCAAACAGCCTAATGTTACCTTGCACCATGACAGTCCCAGTCTGTTATAAACAGCCTAATGTTACCTTGCACCATGACAGTCCCAGTCTGTTTCAAACAGCCTAAGGTTACCTTGCACCATGACAGTCCCAGTCTGTTATAAACAGCCTAATGTTACCTTGCACCATGACAGTCCCAGTCTGTTTCAAACAGCCTAATGTTACCTTGCACCATGACAGTCCCAGTCTGTTTCAAACAGCCTAAGGTTACCTTGCACCATGACAGTCCCAGTCTGTTTCAAACAGCCTAAGGTTACCTTGCACCATGACAGTCCCAGTCTTGTAGAGGTTGATTGTTATCATGGTGCTGTCAGGGTCGTCTGTCTCTTTGACTTTCAGCTTCCACCCGTTACAGATTCCCTCTTTCTTTATGGGTGGGTAGTGAGAGCAGACTGCTGAGCGCCAGGCATTTGGCTGGTCAGTGAGGAAGATGAGATTACTCACGTCACCGTTTTTGTAGAAGTCTGCAGAAGTTTGCGAAAAGGGTTTCTGACCCTCCCCCTTCAGTAGTTTCTATTCAAAAGCTTTCCTCGTTGTGTCATTTTTGTGGCTTCTGGAGGGTAGAGAACGGATTCAGCGCTGATGGTGAGTGGGGACGTGGTGCCTGTGGGCTCTGCTGCTCTGTCCTGCTGCCCCGTTGCCATGGCAACCGGTTTGTCTGTCTGCTGCTGTTGCTAGCTCTAATTAGGGTATAAATAATAACAGCAAAAAGAGTGACAAATCTTCACACAAGGATAAAGTTAGAGTCCTTTTTGGTTTACTCACTCAGTTTGGTTGTTTGATGTAGTTGTATTAACTCCCCTTGCTAGGTTTGTTCTGGCAATGTTTTCTGGCAAGCTTGTTAGCCTGCTGGCTAGCTCTTTGTTGTGTAGCTAACGTTAGCTAGCTAGAGTCAAAACTTCTTAACCTGAGGCTCTGTAACGTTCGTCTGAAGAAGTAGACCAAGGTGCAGCATTGTAAGTGTTCATGATCTTTAATACTCAGAACACCAAACAAAAACAAACAAAAGGAATAACAAACTTCACGTTCTGCAGGCTTCACAGAGCTAACAAAAAACAAGATCTCACAACACAGGTGGGAAAACAGGCTACCTAAGTATGATTCCCAATCAGAGGCAACGATAGACAGCTGCTTCTGATTGGGAACCACAGTCGGTCAAAACCAAAGAAATACAAAACATAGATTGCCCACATCACACCCTGACCTCACCAAATAGACAAATATAACATCTTTCTAAGGTCAGGCGCAAAGTTTTGTCTTTTCTGAATGAATAGTTGTTCATCAATTCTTGTCCGGAAATCTTTTTAGATTCGAGTGTTTATCTCATTCTAAAAACAAATTGGGAACCACCTCTGATTGGGAACTATACCAGGACAAAAGCAGAAATACAAAACATAGAACAAAAGGAACTAAGGTCAGGACGTGACACTTATGTTGAGCATGTCTCTCTCTCTGTCTCTCTCTCTGTCTGTCTCTCTCTCTCTCTCTCTCTCTCTCTCTCTCTCTCTCTCTCTCTCTCTCTCTCTCTCTCTCTCTCTCTCAATTCAATTCAATTCAATTCAATTCAAGGGCTTTATTGGCATGGGAAACATGTGTTAACATTGCCAAAGCAAGTGAGGTAGACAACATACAAAGTGAATATATAAGGTGAAAAACAACAAAAATGAACAGTAAACATTACACATACAGAAGTTTCAAAACAGTAAAGACATTACAAATGTCATATTATATATATATATATATATATATATATATATATATATATATATATATATATATATATATACAATGTACAAATAGTTAAAGGACACAAGATAAAATAAATAAGCATAAATATGGGTTGTATTTACAATGGTGTTTGTTCTTCACTGGTTGCCCTTTTCTCGTGGCAACAGGTCACAAATCTTGCTGCTGTGATGGCACACTGTGGTATTTCACCCAGTAGATATGGGAGTTTTTCAAAATTGGATTTGTTTTCGAATTCTTTGTGGATCTGTGTAATCTGAGGGAAATATGTGTCTCTAATATGGTCATACATTGGGGAGGAGGTTAGGAAGTGCAGCTCAGTTACCACCTCATTTTGTGGGCAGTGAGCACATAGCCTGTCTTCTCTTGAGAGCCATGTCTGCCTACGGCGGCCTTTCTCAATAGCAAGGCTATGCTCACTGAGTCTGTACATAGTCAAAGCTTTCCTTAACATATCTCTCTCTCTCTCTCTCTCTCTCTCTCTCTCTCTCTCTCTCTCACTCACTCACTCTCTCTCAATTCAAATTCAATTCAAGAGGCTTTATTGGCATGGGAAACATGTGTAACATTGCCAAAGCAAGTGAGGTAGAAAATATACAAAAGTGAAATAAACAATAAAAATGAACAGTAAACATTACACTTTTTTTAAAACATTTTTTACATACATTAGTTTCAAAAGAATAAAGACATTACAAATGTAATATTATGTATATACAGTGGGGAGAACAAGTATTTGATACACTGCCGATTTTGCAGGTTTTCCTACTTACAAAGCATGTAGTGGTCTGTCATTTTTATCATAGGTACACTTCAACTGTGAGAGACAGAATCTAAAACAAACACAAAATGTTTTAAATAATTCATTTGCATCTTATTATTTACTTATTGTTTTTTTGGAAAGGATTATATTTTTTCTCATGATTTGGTTGGGTCTAATTGTGTTGCTGTCCTGGGGCTCTGTGGGGTCTGTTTGTGAACAGAGCCTCAGGACCAGCTTGCTTAGTGGACTCTTCTCCAGGTTCATCTCTCTGTAGGTGATGGCTTTGTTATGGAAGGTTTGGGAATCGCTTCCTTTTAGGTGGTTGTAGAATTTAACGGCTCTTTTCTGGATTTCGATAATTAGTGGGTATCGGCCTAATTCTGCTCTGCATGCGTTATTTGGTGTTCTATGTTGTACACAGAGGATATTTTTGCAGAATTCTGCATGCAAAGTCTCAATTTGGTGTTTGTCCCATTTTGTGAAGTCTTGGATGGTGAGCGGACCCCAGACCTCACAACCATAAAGGGCAATGGGTTCTATGACTGATTCAAGTATTTTTAGCCAGATCCTATTTGGTATGTTGAATTTTATGTTCCTTTTGATGGCATAGAATGCCCTTCTTGCCTTGTCTCTCAGATCGTTCACAGCTTTGTGGAAGTTACCTGTGGCGCTGATGTTTAGGCCGAGGTATGTATAGTTTTTTGTGTGCTCTAGGGCAACGGTGTCTAGATGGAATATGTATTTGTGGTCCTGGCGACTGGACCTTTTTTGGAACACCATTATTTTTGGTCTTAATGAGATTTACTGTCAAGGCCCTGGTCTGTCAGGGCTCAGGTCTGGCAGAATCTGTGCAGAAGATCTAGGTGCTGCTGTAGGCCCTCCTTGGTTGGTGACAGAAGCACCAGATCATCATCAAACAGCAGACATTTGACTTCAGATTCTAGTAGGGTGAGGCTGGTTGCTGCAGACTGTTCTAGTGCCCGCGCCAGTTCGTTGATATATATGTTGAAGAGGATGGGGCTTAAGCGGCATCCCTGTCTCACCCCACGGCCCTGTGGGAAGAAATTTGTGTTTTTTGCACTCTTGTTGTTTGTGTACATGGATTTTTAATGTCGTATGTTTTACCCCCAACACCACTTTCCATCAATTTGTATAGCAGACTTGTATTTGATCATGTCTATATGTTTTTGCTCTTTGTTCTTTGTTATAGAACCAAACAGATTGGAGAAGTGGTTTACCCATACATCTCCATTTTGGATAGATAATTCTTCGTGTTGTTGTTTGTTTAGTGTTTTCCAATTTTCCCAGAAGTGGTTAGTCTATGGATTCTTCAATTGCATTGAGCTGATTTCTGACATGCTGTTCCTTCTTTTTCCGTAGTGTATTTCTGTATTGTTTTAGTGATTCACCATAGTGAAGGTTCAGCTTGTCTGTAGTGTATTCCTGTATTGTTTTAGTGATTCACCATAGTGAAGGTTCAGCTTGTCTGTAGTGTATTCCTGTATTGTTTTAGTGATTCACCATAGTGAAGGCGTAGACTCAGGTTTTCTGGGTCTCTATGTTTTTTGGTTGGACAGGTTTCTCAATTTCTTTCTTAGATTTTTGCAATGTTCATCAAACCATTTGTCATTGTTGTTCATTTTCTTCGGTTTTCTATTTGAGATTTTTAGATTTGATAGGGAAGCTGAGAGGTCAAATATACTGTTAAGATTTTCTACTGCCAAGTTTACACCTTCACTATTGCAGTGGAACGTTTTACCCAGGAAATTGTCTAAAAGGGATTGAATTTGTTGTTGCCTAATTGTTTTTCGGTAGGTTTCCAAATGGTTTCTCTCTCTCTCTCTTTCTCCCGATCCCTCCCTCCATCTCTCTCCCCTCTCTCTGTCTTTCTCTCTCTCTTCCTATCTCTCTCTCCTTATCTTTCTCTCTCCCTCTCCATCCATCCCTCTCTCTAGCCCTCTTTCTCTCTCTCTTTCCCTCTCCTTCTTTCCCCCTCTCTATCCCTTCCTCCACATCTCTCTCTTTCGCTCTCTCACTCTCTCTCTCTCTTTCCCTCTTTCTCTCCCTAACTTTCTCTCTCTATCCCCCTCTTTCTGTCCCCCTCTCTATCCCTCCATCTCTCCACCCCTCTCTCTCTCTCTCTCTCTCTCTCTCTCTCTCTCTCTCTCTCTCTTCAGTATGCTGTCTGATTCCTCCCTGTCTACAGTATGCTGTATGATTATTCCCTGTCTACAGTATGCTGTCTGATTCCTCCCTGTCTACAGTATGCTGTCTGAATCCTCCCTGTCTTCAGTATGCTGTCTGAATCCTCCCTGTCTTCAGTATGCTGTCTGAATCCTCCCTGTCTACAGTATGCTGTCTGAATCCTCCCTGTCTACAGTATGCTGTCTGATTCCTCCCTGTCTACAGTATGCTGTCTGAATCTCCCTGATGCTCCCTCCCTGTCTACAGTATGCTGTCTGATTCCTCCCTGTCTACAGTATGCTGTCTGAATCCTCCCTGTCTACAGTATGCTGTCTGAATCCTCCCTGTCTACAGTATGCTCTCTGATTCCTCCCTGTCTACAGTATGCTGTCTGAATCCTCCCTGTCTACAGTATGCTGTGCTCTGTCTGATTCCTCCCTGTCTACAGTATGCTGTCTGATTCCTCCCTGTCTACAGTATGCTGTCTGAATCCTCCCTGTCTACAGTATGCTGTGCTCTGTCTGAATCCTCCCTGTCTACAGTATGCTGTCTGATTCCTCCCTGTCTACAGTATGCTGTCTGATTCCTCCCTGTCTACAGTATGCTGTCTGAATCCTCCCTGTCTACAGTATGCTGTCTGATTCCTCCCTGTCTACAGTATGCTGTCTGAATCCTCCCTGTCTTCAGTATGCTGTCTGAATCCTCCGTCTACAGTATGCTGTCTGAATCCTCCCTGTCTACAGTATGCTGTCTGATTCCTCCCTGTCTACAGTATGCTGTCTGATTCCTCCCTGTCTACAGTATGCTGTCTGAATCCTCCCTGTCTACAGTATGCTGTCTGAATCCTCCCTGTCTACAGTATGCTGTCTGAATCCTCCCTGTCTACAGTATGCTGTCTGAATCCTCCCTGTCTACAGTATGCTGTCTGAATCCTCCCTGTCTACAGTATGCTGTCTGAATCCTCCCTGTCTACAGTATGCTGTCTGAATTCCCTGTCTACAGTATGCTCCCTCCCTGTCTACAGTATGCTGTCTGAATCCTCCCTGTCTTCAGTATGCTGTCTGAATCCTCCCTGTCTACAGTATGCTGTCTGAATCCTCCCTGTCTTCAGTATGCTGTCTGAATCCTCCCTGTCTACAGTATGCTGTCTGATTATTCCCTGTCTTCAGTAAGCTGCTAATTAAAGCCTGTGAGCAGTAACACAGCAGAGTGTTGATGAGCTACCTCATTACCCTGCACAGCTCCTCGTTAGGAGAGGTGGAGGAGAAGCAGAGCAGGAGGAGGAGAGACAGAGAGGCCCTATCTGTGGTCCCTGCTGAGCGCGCTGTCCCACACTATGAACAGGAGATTAGAGTATGGAGGGAGGGAGGGAGGGAGGGAGGGAGGGAGGGAGGGAGGGAGGGAGAAACTGATATTCATATTTATACCCAAAAAGAGAATTGCACAACATTGTTGGTGCACATTTTAATAGACTAATTTGTTTTGGAAAGAGGTGATTAGTGATCTCTGATTAATTGGAATGACTTCAAAGTGTCCATAGACATTCTTCTACATTTCTAAATGAAGAATATTTACTGTGTATTCAGCCTGTTGTCTGCCTGGTCTCTGGGTCTTTCTTGTAGTTGTTTTTCATTCTGTTTTAGTGAGACGGCTTAAACTTCCATAAAATAGTTCTACTGTTTCCATGTGTGTTGATCCCTCCTCTCCTCTCTGACTCTCTGTCTCCTCCGGGATGCCTCTCCTCCAGAGGAACAGGAGACTGGTCCTTCCTGCCCACTGGGTTCTAGCAGCATTCAGTCTGACATGGTCACCAGCCTCTTCCCACAGATGCCACTAACCATGCCCTGCCCTCCCTCCCTCTAAACCTAACCCCTAACCCTGGCCCTCCCTCACCCTAACCCCTAACCCTAGACCTCCCTCACCATAACCCTAAACCTGGAACCCCCTCGCCCTAACCCCTAACCCTGGCCCTCCCTCACCATAACCCTAAACCTGGACCCCCCTCACCCTAACAACTAACCCAGGACCTCCCTCACCCTAACAACTAACCCAGGACCTCCCTCACCCTAACTCCTAACCCTGGCCCTCCCTCACCCTAACCCCTAACCCTGGCCCTCCCTCACCCTAACCCCTAACCCTGGACCTCCCTCACCATAACCCTAAACCTGGAACCCCCTCACCCTAACCCTTAACCCTGGCCCTCCCTCACCCTAACCCTTAACCCTGGCCCTCCCTCACTTCAATCCTAACAACTAACCCTGGCCCTCCCTCACCCTAACAACTAACCCTGGCCCTCCCTGACCCTAACAACTAACCCAGGGCCTCCCTCACCATAACCCAGGACCTCCCTCACCCTAACAACTAACCCAGGACCTCCCTCACCATAACCCTGGCCCTCCCTGACCCTAACAACTAACCCAGGGCCTCCCTCACCCTAACAACTAACCCAGGGCCTCCCTCACCATAACGCAGGGCCTCCCTCACCCTAACAACTAACCCTGGACCTCCACCACCCTAACCCTGGCCCTCCCTGACCCTAACAACTAACCCAGGGCCTCCCTCACCATAACCCAGGGCCTCCCTCACCCTAACAACTAACCCTGGACCTCCACCACCCTAACCCTGGCCCTCCCTGACCCTAACAACTAACCCAGGGCTTCCCTCACCATAACCCAGGGCCTCCCTCACCCTAACAACTAACCCAGGGCCTCCCTCACCCTAACAACTAACCCAGGGCCTCCCTCACCATAACACAGGGCCTCCCTCACCCTAACAACTAACCCTGGACCTCCACCACCCTAACCCTGGCCCTCCCTGACCCTAACAACTAACCCAGGGCCTCCTTCACCATAACAACTATCCCTGGACCTCCACCACCCTAACCCTGGCCCTCCCTCACCCTAACAACTAACCCTGGACCTCCACCACCCTAACCCTGGCCCTCCCTAACCCTAGCCCTCCCTAACCCTGGCCCTCCCTAACCCTGGCCCTCCCTAACCCTGGCCCTCCCTAACCCTGGCCCTCTCTAACCCTGGCCCTCCCTAACCCTGGCCCTCCCTAACCCTGGCCCTACCTGACCCTGGCCCTCCCTAACCCTGGCCCTCCCTAACCTTGGCCCTCCCTAACCCTGGCCATACCTAACCCTGGCCCTCCCTAACCCTGGCCCTCCCTAACCCTGGCCCTACCTAACCCTGGCCCTCCCTAACCTTGGCCCTCCCTAACCCTGGCCCTCCCTGACCCTGGCCCTCCCTAACCCTGGCCCTCCCTAACCCTGGCCCTCCCTAACCCTGGCCCTCCCTAACCGGACCTGATGTACTGCTGGAGGGGACCTGAAGTACTCTCTCCATCTCTCTCTCCATCTCTCTCTCCATCTCCCTCTCCATCTCTCTCCATATCTCTCTCCATCTCTCTCTCCATCTCCCTCTCCATCTCTCTCCATCTCTATCTCCATCTCTCTCCATCTCTCTATCTCCATCTCTTTCTCCATCTCTATCTCCATCTCTCTCTCCATCTCTTTCTCCATCTCTCTCTCCATATATCTCCATCTCTCTCTCCATATATATCCATCTCTTTCTCCATCTCTCTCTTCATATATCTCCATCTCTCTCTCCATATATCTCCATCTCTTTCTCCATCTCTCTCTCCATATATCTCCATCTCTCTCTCTCCATATATCTCCATCTCTCTCTCCATATATCTCCATCTCTCTCTCTCCATATATCTCCATCTCTCTCTCCATATTTCTCCATCTCTCTCTCCATATATCTCCATCTCTCTCTCCATATATCTCCATCTCTCTCTCTCCATATATCTCCATCTCTCTCTCTCCATATATCTCCATCTCTCTCTCCATATATCTCCATCTCTCTCTCCATATATCTCCATCTCTCTCTCCATATATCTCCATCTCTCTCTCCATATATCTCCATCTCTCTCTCCATATATCTCCATCTCTCTCTCCATATATCTCCATCTCTCTCTCCATATATCTCCATCTCTCTCTCCATATATCTCCATCTCTCTCTCTCCATATATCTCCATCTCTCTCTCCATATATCTCCATCTCTCTCTCCATATATCTCCATCTCTCTCTCCATATATCTCCATCTCTCTCTCTCCATATATCTCCATCTCTCTCTCCATATATCTCCATCTCCATATATCTCTCTCTCTCCATATATCTCCATCTCTCTCTCCATATATCTCCATCTCTCTCTCCATATATCTCCATCTCTCTCTCTCCATATATCTCCATCTCTCTCTCTCCATATATCTCCATCTCTCTCTCCATATATCTCCATCTCTCTCTCTCCATATATCTCCATCTCTCTCTCCATATATCTCCATCTCTCTCTCCATATATCTCCATCTCTCTCTCCATATATCTCCATCTCTCTCCATATATCTCCATCTCTCTCTCCATATATCTCCATCTCTCTCTCCATATATCTCCATCTCTCTCTCTCCATATATCTCCATCTCTCTCTCCATATATCTCCATCTCTCTCTCCATATATCTCCATCTCTCTCTCCATATATCTCCATCTCTCTCTCCATATATCTCCATCTCTCTCTCCATATATCTCCATCTCTCTCTCCATATATCTCCATCTCTCTCTCCATATATCTCCATCTCTCTCTCCATATATCTCCATCTCTCTCTCCATATATCTCCATCTCTCTCTCCATATATCTCCATCTCTCTCTCTCCATATATCTCCATCTCTCTCTCTCCATATATCTCCATCTCTCTCTCCATATATCTCCATCTCTCTCTCTCCATATATCTCCATCTCTCTCTCTCCATATATCTCCATCTCTCTCTCTCCATATATCTCCATCTCTCTCTCCATATATCTCCATCTCTCTCTCCATATATCTCCATCTCTCTCTCTCCATATATCTCCATCTCTCTCTCCATATATCTCCATCTCTCTCTCTCCATATATCTCCATCTCTCTCTCCATATATCTCCATCTCTCTCTCCATATATCTCCATCTCTCTCTCCATATATCTCCATCTCTCTCTCCATATATCTCCATCTCTCTCTCCCTCTTCATCTATCTATCTATCTATCTATCTATCTATCTATCTATCTATCTATCTATCCCTCTCTCCCTCTTCATCTATCTATCTATCTCTCTATCTAGCTATCTTTCTATCTATCTATCCATCCCTCTCTCCCTCTTCATTTCTATCTTTCTCTCTCCTCGTCACTCCGTCACAACTGACGGGGTCCAAAGAGCCAGCCAACGGCAGCTTTAAATATGTTTAGTATTTAATTACCACTGTAAATAGAACAGACAGCCATATGGCTCAAACCTTCCAACATATGTGACTCTACCCGCCAACCGGCCTGTGAAAACCTCCCTCCCTCTGTTACTGCTTTCACTGCCTGATCGCTTTTACACGTTCAATTAGATTACCAGACGAAACCCTCCCAAAATACAACGTCAAGACTCCCCTTTTCCTGTACGCGCACACAGACAGACGCGCACACAGACCCCACCTACCCAATTCATCCCCCTGTTTCACACCTACCGAGATGTCTGATTAAAAATCTCCATTTCCCTCCTGCAGCCATCTGTTCTAATATGAAGAGAAGTAGCTCACAGTCTAACTGTTATCTAGCTGACTGATGTTAGGTGATTGTTGCCTGTGATAAATACTGTTATCTAGCTGACTGATGTTAGGTGATTGTTGCCTGTGATAAATACTGTTATCTAGCTGACTGATGTTTGTTGCCTGTGATAAATACTGTTATCTAGCTGACTGATGTTTGTTGCCTGTGATAAATACTGTTATCTAGCTGACTGATGTTTGTTGCCTGTGATAAATACTGTTATTTAGCTGACTGGTGTTTGGTGATTGTTGCCTGTGATAAATACTGTTATCTAGCTGACTGATGTTAGGTGATTGTTGCCTGTGATAAATACTGTTATCTAGCTGACTGATGTTTGTTGCCTCTGATAAATACTGTTTTCTAGCTGACTGATGTTTGGTGTTTGTTGCCTGTGATAAATACTGTTTTCAAGCTGACTGATGTTTGGTGTTTGTTGCCTGTGATAAATACTGTTATCTAGCTGACTGATGTTAGGTGATTGTTGCCTGTGATAAATATTGTTATCTAGCTGACTGATGTTTGTTGCCTGTGATAAATACTGTTATCTAGCTGACTGATGTTTGTTGCCTGTGATAAATACTGTTATCTAGCTGACTGATGTTTGGTGTTTGTTGCCTGTGATAAATACTTAGCAACAGCATTGGAGATAACTGGACAAACTAATGTCTTTCAGTACATAGGGTTACACATTTTAACACTGCTTACTGACACGATGAATGTACATATTTATAAGAATAATAACCTCATTCCTACCCCTTGACTTTTTCCATATTTTGTTACGTTACAGCCTAATAAAATGGATTAAATCGTTTTTTTCCCCTTATCAATCTACACACAATACCACATAATGACATCACAATACCCCATAATTACATCACAATACCCCATAATGACATCACAATAACCCATAATGACATCACAATACCCCATAATGACATCACAATACCCCATAATGACACCACAATACCCCATAATGACATCACAATAACCCATAATGACATCACAATACTCCATAATGACATCACAATAACCCATAATGACATCACAATACCCCATAATGACATCACAATACCCCATAATGACATCACAATACCCCGTAATGACTTCACAATAACCCATAATGACATCACAATACCCCATAATGACATCACAATACCCCATAATGACATCACAATACCCTAAAATGACAAACCAAAAACAGGTTTTTAGCAGAAACTGAAATATCTCATTTACAGTTGTCATGACGTTGGCCTCTTTGGGTATAGCAACCCAATCCCCCTCTCCCTGCCTCCCCCCTTGCCTCCTTCAACTAGGCTGCTGTGGTCGTAAATTCCTTAGAAGACCCTGCCTCATGGCCACATAGTAGAGAGAGAGTAAACTTTCACAGAGGACAAAGGAAATCCTTCCACCTCACAGGACTTGAGGTAGAAACAAATGTCATGTTCCGGAGGAAGTGTAAAAGATGGGTGAAGAATCCAGCTACGAACTGGTCCGTTTGTCACAACTTGGGAAGCTCATGGGAGACGGTGTGGCCACATAACGCTGTTAATATAATAGCCTCAGATATGAGGTTTACATCTAATTGTTGTATAAGATCAATGAATGAGTATGATACTGGTTGTATAATTGTGTAATGATTGTGGATTGTTTAATGAAGAAAAATACAATTCCCTTTTGATTTGAACTAAATCAGAGGACCGCCCCTGAGCCCAGTTAGGGTCAGACATCCTGGGACAGCCCCTTTTTCTGCAATTCTGCAAATAAAACCCAACTTTGAGAAATTATCACCAGACCTTGCTTCTCGCAATCACGGCAGTACAAAGGTTGTAGACTATTGCTGAATCTTTTAACCATACCACGTGGTTAAACTCTTAGACTATCGATACCGACAGAATGAGAACAAGTCTTTGATATTAATTACTAGTCTGCAGCTAGGAATTCGGTATCATAGAACACGAAGACCGACAACCGCCGAAACATCTATTCTATAACAACATGAATGAATGTTACTCTGGACTATCCCCTCTAACCAAGACAGAGAGAGAGGGAAAGAGACGGACAATTCTACGAAAGACACAAACTTTTCACCAGCGATGAAGACGACACACTGAGCGTAAATATATATATATATATTGATTGCAATTGTTCCCGAATGAGTGAGCGTTCATGTGTAAAGGATTAGCATTTCAATTGTTATAATCATCTGTAGTGACTTCTTAGTCGACCCCCACTTCCCTTTTGGTCTAACAAGCCGCCATGCCGGTTTAGCCCACTTGGGCACATCCTCCTATCATTACATTTACCTTTGTTTGTTCGTTGATGCATTTCTGTGAATTACTTAGTTAGTAATAAATAAATGATTTAAGACAATTGATGTATGGATGACTCATAGTGAAGACTGGGTTCGTGCAGATAACCAACCATTTACGACGTTTGGAATGAGACTAACGTGAGGTAAAGTAAATAATTCATTAATTCGAAGACTAATTGATCAGATAAAATATCTGAAAAGTTATTTTAGGAAATGATAACTTTGTAATCTGAATATTTTTCCTTGGTGCCCCGACTTCCTAGTTAATTAGTTACTAATTACAGAGAATCTTTGATAAAAACTATCAGTCTTCAGTTATTGATAGTAAAGACACGACACAGTTGAAGTCGGAAGTTTACATGCATATACATTTAAACTCAGTTTTTCACAATTCCTGACATCTATAGACACAGGAAAACGAGTCCTATATTGACGTAATCTGAAATGCCACTCAGCAAGGAAGAAGTCACTGCTCCAAAACCGCCATAAAAAAGCCAGACTACGGTTTGCAACTGCACATGTGGTCAAAGATTGTACTTTTTGGAGAAATGTCTTCTGGTCTGATGAAAAAAAAAATAGAACTGTTTGGCCATAATGACCATCGTTCTGTCTGAAGGAAAAAGGGGGAGGCTGCAAGCCGAAGAACACCATCCCAACTGTGAAGAACGGGGGTGGCAGCATCATGTTGTGGGGGTGCTTTGCTGCAGGAGGGACTGGTGCACTTCACAAAATAGATGGCGTCATGAGGGTGGAAAATTACGTGGATATATTGAAGCAACATCTCAAGACATCAGTCAGGAAGTTAAAGCTTGGTCGCAAAATGGGTCTTCCAAATGGACAATGACCCCAATCATACTTCCAAAGTTGTGGCAAAATGGCTTAAGGACAACAAAGTCAAGGTATTGGAGGGGCCATCACAAAGCCCTGACCTCAAGCCAATAGAACATTTGTGGACAGAACTGAAAAAGCGTGTGCAGCTTCAAACCTGACTCAGTTACACCAGCTCTGTCAGGAGGAATGGGCCTTGTGGAAGGAAAACCCGAAACGTTTTACCCAAGTTAAACAATTTAAATGATGCCAATAAGCCTAACAGAAGCTGTCCTAACTGACTTGTCAAAACTATAGTTTGTTAACAAGAAATTTGTGGAGTGGTTGAAAAAATTGAGTTTTAATGACTCCAACCTAAGTGTATGTAAACTTCCAACTTCAACTGTACATAAGTATTCATACGTACTTATATCATGGTATATACATAGGTATTCAGTTCCTCAGTACTTTGCTGAAGCATGTTTGTCAGTGATTACAGCCTCGAGTCTTCTTGGGTATGACGCTATAGGCTTGTCACACCTATATTTGGGGAGTTTCTTTAGGTGCCTTTTGACAAACTCCAAGCGAGCTGTCATATGACTTTTACTGAGGAGTGGCTACCGTCTGGTCACTCTAGTATAAAGACCTGATTGGTGGAGTGCTGCAGAGATGGTTGTCCTTCTGGAATATTCTCCCATCTCCACAGAGGAACTCTGGAGCTCTGTCAGTGTGACCATCGGGTTCTTGGTCACCTCCTTGACCAAGGCCCTTCTCCCCCAATTGCTCAGTTTGGCCAGGCGGCCAGCTCTAGGAAGAGTCTTGGTGGTTCCAAACTTCTTCCATTTAAGAATGATGGGGACCACTGTGTTCTTGGGGACCTTCAATGCTGCATAATTATTTTGGTGCCCTACCCCAGATCTGTGCCTCGAAACAATCCTGTCTCGGATCTCTACGGACAATTCCTTTGACCCCATGGCTTGTTTTTTGCTCTGACATGCATTGTCAACTGTGGGACCTTATATAGACAGGTGTGTGCCTTTCCAAATCATGTCCAAAAATGTTTACTTATCACAGTTGGACTCCAATCAAGTTGTAGAAATATCTCAAGGATGATCAATGGAAACAGGATGCAGCTGAACTCAATTTTGAGCCTCATAGCAAAGGGTTCTGAATACTTGTGTACATTAGGTATTTCTGTTTAATTTTAATTTTAATTTAAGTTAATATACACTACAATTCAAACGTTTGGGGTCTGTTAGGAATGTCCTTGTTTTTGAAAGAAAAGCACATCTTTTTTGTCCATTAAAATAACATTGTTAATGTTACAGGGATCTACTGACCCCACTACTAGTTCCTGCTTTTACCTACTCAGTAAGGACCCCACTCTAGTTCCTGCTTTTACCTGTTCAGAATGGACCCCACTCTAGTTCCTGCTTTTACCTGCTCAGAATGGACCCCACTAGTAGTTCCTGCTTTTACCTGCTCAGAATGGACCCCACTCTAGTTCCTGCTTTTACCTGTTCAGAATGGACCCCACTCTAGTTCCTGCTTTTACCTGCTCAGAATGGACCCCACTAGTAGTTCCTGCTTTTACCTGTTCAGAATGGACTCCAATAGTAGTTCCTGCTTTTACCTGCTCAGAATGGACCCCACTAGTAGTTCCTGCTTTTACCTGTTCAGAATGGCCCCACTCTAGTTCCTGCTTTTACCTGCTCAGAATGGACCCCACTAGTAGTTCCTGCTTTTACCTGCTCAGAATGGACTCCACTAGTAGTTCCTGCTTTTACCTGTTCAGAATGGACTCCACTAGTAGTTCCTGCTTTTACCTGTTCAGAATGGACTCCACTAGTAGTTCCTGCTTTTACCTGCTCAGAATGGACCCCACTAGTAGTTCCTGCTTTTACCTGCTCAGAATGGACTCCAATAGTAGTTCCTGCTTTTACCTGCTCAGAATGGACCCCACTCTAGTTCCTGCTTTTACCTGCTCAGAATGGACTCCACTAGTAGTTCCTGCTTTTACCTGCTCAGAATGGACCCCACTAGTAGTTCCTGCTTTTACCTGCTCAGAATGGACCCCACTAGTAGTTCCTGCTTTTACCTGCTCAGAATGGACCCCACTAGTAGTTCCTGCTTTTACCTGCTCAGAATGGACCCCACTCTAGTTCCTGCTTTTACCTGCTCAGAATGGACCCCACTAGTAGTTCCTGCTTTTACCTGCTCAGAATGGACCCCACTCTAGTTCCTGCTTTTACCTGTTCAGAATGGACTCCACTAGTAGTTCCTGCTTTTACCTGCTCAGAATGGACCCCACTCTAGTTCCTGCTTTTACCTGCTCAGAATGGACCCCACTAGTAGTTCCTGCTTTTACCTGCTCAGAATGGACCCCACTCTAGTTCCTGCTTTTACCTGCTCAGAATGGACTCCACTAGTAGTTCCTGCTTTTACCTGCTCAGAATGGACCCCACTAGTAAGTTCCTGCTTTTATCTGCTCAGAATGGACTCCACTAGTAGTTTTTGCTTTTACCTGCTCAGAATGGACCCCACTAGTAGTTCCTGCTTTTACCTGTTCAGAATGGACCCCACTCTAGTTCCTGCTTTTACCTGCTCAGAATGGACCCCACTAGTAGTTCCTGCTTTTATCTGCTCAGAATGGACTCCACTAGTAGTTCCTGCTTTTACCTGCTCAGAATGGACTCCACTAGTAGTTCCTGCTTTTACCTGCTCAGAATGGACTCCACTAGTAGTTCCTGCTTTTACCTGCTCAGAATGGACCCCACTACTAGTTCCTGCTTTTACCTGCTCAGAATGGACCCCACTAGTAGTTCCTGCTTTTACCTGTTCAGAATGGACCCCACTAGTAGTTCCTGCTTTTACCTGCTCAGAATGGACCCCACTCTAGTTCCTGCTTTTACCTGCTCAGAATGGACCCCACTCTAGTTCCTGCTTTTACCTGTTCAGAATGGACTCCACTAGTAGTTCCTGCTTTTACCTGCTCAGAATGGACCCCACTAGTAGTTCCTGCTTTTACCTGCTCAGAATGGACCCCACTCTAGTTCCTGCTTTTACCTGCTCAGAATGGACTCCACTAGTAGTTCCTGCTTTTACCTGCTCAGAATGGACCCCACTAGTAGTTCCTGCTTTTACCTGCTCAGAATGGACCCCACTAGTAGTTCCTGCTTTTACCTCCTCAGAATGGACCCCACTCTAGTTCCTGCTTTTACCTGTTCAGAATGGACCCCACTAGTAGTTCCTGCTTTTACCTGCTCAGAATGGACCCCACTAGTAGTTCCTGCTTTTACCTCCTCAGAATGGACTCCACTAGTAGTTCCTGCTTTTACCTCCTCAGAATGGACCCCACTAGTAGTTCCTGCTTTTACCTGCTCAGAATGGACCCCACTAGTAGTTCCTGCTTTTACCTGCTCAGAATGGACCCCACTCTAGTTCCTGCTTTTACCTGCTCAGAATGGACCCCACTAGTAGTTCCTGCTTTTACCTGCTCAGAATGGACCCCACTACTTGGCTGTACTATATATATAGTCATCCCACACTGCAGACTTATCTGAGCTGAAGCAGTAATGTGTTCTACAACTGCCTTTTCCCTCCAGTAATGTGGCTAATCCAATGTTGTATCTGAGTTGTGAAATGGAAGTCAAAGAGCACAAGTGAATACTATAGATATGAGAGGACAACGTGACTGAGAAGTTCTGGAATTTTCTAATTCATCTGACACGTTATTGTTGTTTTTTTTAACGTTTTTGTTCTTTTCATCTATTCGTGCTTTATATTTTGACCCGAAACACAGCGGACCAAAACATGTAACCCTTCTGAAACCTTCTGATGAAAGGCCCAGAACGGGTTCCCTTTTTCTGCCTGTCGTTCGACTGGTTTAACTATGATGGTTTCATTTTCATTAGGATTTTTTACACTTATTGTTGTTTTTTTTAAACAATGTTTAATTCTCTTTTAACTTTAATTCACTTCAATTCTTTCATCTTCGTTATCATCTCTAGATACGCGCCGTGCCATTAGTTTGTTTACCCGGTAGTCGTGGCGACGCGACACGGTCGGTGTGTTGTGTTGGGTAAACACGACAAGACGCCACACGCCGGACGGATTATTAGGACAATAAAAGGTGTTTGTCCCAAATGACCCCCTATTCCCTATTTAGTGCGCTACTTTAGACCAGGTGATCATAGGGAATAGGGGGTCATTTGGGACTTATCCTAGAGGGTGTAGAACAACCTATGCAGTCTACGATAACAACACACCTAAAACAAATACATGGAAATGTCTGCTCAAAATTACATCCAACTCATTGCAGCATTATCGCACAAAATGGAAGAGGCAAGTGGAAAGAGCTTGTCTGTCGGGCCCTGCATTAAAGACCCAAAATTGGTTCAAGATAATTGTAATAACTAAAAATATAAACCAGTTTAATTTAATGACCCACTGATGTACACCTGCGCCAGGTAGATTGTAGAATAGTTGGGAAGAGACTTTCGATGTTTCCATGTCTCCATGGTTTCCATGGTTTCCATGGTTTATGGATAGTAGGAAGCTCCTCCATCCATTCATATGCAATTGATACAGGGCTATATTCATCTGGCCCCTACCTGGATGTTGTGTTAAACACTCTACAACAAACCTTTCTTTAGTGTCCAACAAGCTTTCTCTACCCTTACCTTGTTCTGAACACCTCCAAAACAAAGGTCGTGTGGTTTGGTAAGAAGAATGCCCCCTCTCCACACTGGTGTGATTACTACCTCTGAGGGTTTAGAGCTTGAGGTGGTCACCTCATACAAGTACGTGGGAGTATGGCTAGACAGTACACTGTCCTTCTCTCAGCATATATCAAAGCTACATGCCAAATTTAAATCTAGACTTGGTTTCTTCTATCGTAATCACTCCTCTTTCACCCCAGCTGCCAAACTAACCCTGATTTAGATGACCATCCTACCCATGATAGATTACAAAGACATAATTTATAGATCGGCAGGTCAGGGTGCTGTCGAGCGGCTAGATGTTCTTTACCATTCGGCCATCAGATTTGTCACCAATGCTCCTTATAGGACACATCACATCACTCTATACTCCTCTGTAAACTGGTCATCTCTGTATACCCGTCGCAAGACCCACTGGTTGATGCTTATTTATAAAAAATAAAATAAAAATTATACTCCCCCCATCTGAGATATCTACTGTAGCCCTCATCCTCCACATACAACACCCGTTCTGCCAGTCATACATATTCTGTTAAAGGTCCCCAAAGCACACACGTCCCTGGGTCGCTCCTCTCTTCAGCGACTGGAACGAGTTGCAACAAACACTCAAACTGGACCGTTCTATCTCCACACTCTTACTGGCGGTTGTCAATAATGTTTGTACCAGATTTTGTGCGGCTACCATGTTGTGTTGCTACCATGTTGTGTTGCTACCATGCTGTGTTATGTGTTGCTGCCCTGCTATGTTGTTGTCTTAGGTCTCTCTTTATGTAGTGTTTTGTTGTCTCTCTTGTCATGATGTGTGTTTTGTCATATAAATATATTTTAATCCAGGCCCCCGTCCCGCAGGAGGACTTTTACCTTTTGGTAGGCCATCATTGTAATTAATAATTAGTTCTTAACTGACTTGCCTTATTTAAATAAAGATTAAATAAACAAAAAGCATTTATTGACACGCAAAACAACGCCGGATTCAAACTTGACATTTTTCAGTTTAAATTATCATACAAAATTCTTGCAACCAATAGAATGTTATTTATATGGGGGATACGACCTTCTCAGCTCTGCAGATTTGGCTGTGAAGAGACAGAATCATTAGATCATTTGTTTTGGTATTGTATGTGGCTTGATTTTGGTCACAGGAATGGCTGAAGAATTGCAACATTTGCCTCGAACTAACGCTGCAGACAGCCATACTGGGTGATTTGAAAAGTCATAGTCAATCAATCAATAATATAATAATTATTTTAGCAAAAATGTTTATTTTTAATTTACAATCTGGATAAATGAGAAGACAAAAGGTTCAGAACTTTTGTGAAGCACAGTTGAGAGACATGTGGCAAATAGAAATCCAAAATGGATGATGATGAGAGATGGGAGGGGCTGAGTGGAGCTGAAGGGTGGGACTGGATGGTGTTAAGAGATAGATGGGAGGGGCTGAGTGGAGCTGAAGGGTGGGACTGGATGGTGTTAAGAGATGGGAGGGGCTGAGAGGAGCTGAAGGGTGGGACTGGATGGTGTTAAGAGATGGGAGGGGCTGAGTGGAGCTGAAGGGTGGGACTGGATGGTGTTGAGAGATAGATGGGAGGAGTTGAATGGAGCTGAAGGGTGGGACTGGATGGTGTTAAGAGATGGGAGGGGCTGAGTGGAGCTGAAGGGTGGGACTGGATGGTGTTGAGAGATGGGAGGGGAGGGGCTGAGTGGAGCTGAAGGGTGGGACTGGATGGTGTTAAGAGATGGGAGGGGCTGAGTGGAGCTGAAGGGTGGGACTGGATGGCGTTGAGAGATGGGAGGGGCTGAGTGGAGCTGAAGGGTGGGACTGGATGGTGTTAAGAGATGGGAGGGGCTGAGTGGAGCTGAAGGGTGGGACTGGATGGTGTTAAGAAATGGGAGGGGCTGAGTGGAGCTGAAGGGTGGGACTGGATGGTGTTAAGAGATGGGAGGGGCTGAGTGGAGCTGAAGGGTGGGACTGGATGGTGTTAAGAGATGGGAGGGGGTGAGTGGAGCTGAAGGGTGGGACTGGATGGTGTTAAGAGATGGGAGGGGAGCTGAGTGGAGCCGAAGGGTGGGACTGGATGGTGTTGAGAGATGGGAGGGGCTGAGTGGAGCTGAAGGGTGGGACTGGATGGTGTTAAGAGATAGATGTGAGGGGCTGAGTGGAGCTGAAGGGTGGGACTGGATGGTGTTAAGAGATAGATGGGAGGGGCTGAGTGGAGCTGAAGGATGGGACTGGATGGTGTTAAGAGATGGGAGGGGGTGGAGTGGAGCCGAAGGGTGGGACTGGATGGTGTTGAGAGATGGGAGGGGCTGAGTGGAGCTGAAGGGTGGGACTGGATGGTGTTAAGAGATGGGGAGGGGCTGAGTGGAGCTGAAGGGTGGGACTGGATGGTGTTGAGAGATAGATGGGAGGAGTTGAATGGAGCTGAAGGGTGGGACTGGATGGTGTTAAGAGATGGGAGGGGCTGAGTGGAGCTGAAGGGGGTGGGACTGGATGGTGTTGAGAGATGGGAGGGGCTGAGTGGAGCTGAAGGGTGGGACTGGATGGTGTTAAGAGATGGGAGGGGCTGAGTGGAGCTGAAGGGTGGGACTGGATGGCGTTGAGAGATGGGAGGGGCTGAGTGGAGCTGAAGGGTGGGACTGGATGGTGTTAAGAGATGGGAGGGGCTGAGTGGAGCTGAAGGGTGGGACTGGATGGTGTTAAGAAATGGGGTGGGACTGGATGGTGTTAGAGATGGGAATGGGAGGGGCTGAGTGGAGCTGAAGGGTGGGACTGGATGGTGGGACTTGGTGTTAAGAGATGGGAGGGGCTGAGTGGAGATGAAGGGTGGGACTGGATGGTGTTAAGAGATGGGAGGGGCTGAGTGGAGCTGAAGGGTGGGACTGGATGGTGTTAAGAGATAGATGGGAGGAGTTGAATGGAGCTGAAGGGTGGGACTGGATGGTGTTGTTGAGAGATGGGAGGGGCTGAGTGGAGCTGAAGGGTGGGACTGGATGGTGTTGAGAGATGGGAGGGGCTGAGTGGAGCTGAAGGGTGGGACTGGATGGTGTTAAGAAATGGGAGGGGCTGAGTGGAGCTGAAGGGTGGGACTGGATGGTGTTAAGAGATGGGAGGGGCTGAGTGGAGATGAAGGTGTGGGACTGGATGGTGTTAAGAGATGGGGTGTTAAGAGGGGAGCTGAGTGGAGCTGAAGGGTGGGACTGGATGTTGTTAAGAGATAGATGGGAGGAGTTGAATGGAGCTGAAGGGTGGGACTGGATGGTGTTGAGAGATGGGAGGGGCTGAGTGGAGCTGAAGGGTGGGACTGGATGGTGTTGAGAGATGGGAGGGGCTGAGTGGAGCTGAAGGGTGGGACTGGATGGTGTTAAGAGATGGGAGGGGCTGAGTGGAGCTGAAAGGTGGGACTGGATGGTGTTAAGAGATGAGAGGGGCTGAGTGGAGCTGAAAGGTGGGACTGGATGGTGTTAAGAGATGGGAGGGGCTGAGTGGAGCTGAAGGGTGGGACTGGATGGTGTTGAGAGATGGGAGGAGTTGAATGGAGCTGAATGAAGGGCTGGGACTGGATGGAGATGGGAGGGGCTTAGTGGAGCTGAAGGGTGGGACTGGATGGTGTTGAGAGATACATGGGAGGAGTTGAATGGAGCTGAAGGGTGGGACTGGATGGTGTTAAGAGATAGATGGGAGGGGCTGAGTGGAGCTGAAGGGTGGGACTGGATGGTGTTAAGAGATAGATGGGAGGGGCTGAGTGGAGCTGAAGGGTGGGACTGGATGGTGTTAAGAGATGGGATGGGGTGAGTGGAGCCGAAGGGTGGGACTGGATGGTGTTAAGAGATAGATGGGAGGGGCTGAGTGGAGCTGAAGGGTGGGACTGGATGGTGTTAAGAGATAGATGGGAGGGGCTGAGTGGAGCTGAAGGGTGGGACTGGATGGTGTTAAGAGATGGGAGGGGCTGAGTGGAGCTGAAAGGTGGGACTGGATGGTGTTAAGAGATGGGAGGGGCTGAGTGGAGCTGAAGGGTGGGACTGGATGGTGTTGAGAGATGGGAGGAGTTGAATGGAGCTGAATGAAGGGTGGGACTGGATGGAGATGGGAGGGGCTTAGTGGAGCTGAAGGGTGGGACTGGATGGTGTTGAGAGATACATGGGAGGAGTTGAATGGAGCTGAAGGGTGGGACTGGATGGTGTTAAGAGATAGATGGGAGGGGCTGAGTGGAGCTGAAGGGTGGGACTGGATGGTGTTAAGAGATAGATGGGAGGGGCTGAGTGGAGCTGAAGGGTGGGACTGGATGGTGTTAAGAGATGGGATGGGGTGAGTGGAGCCGAAGGGTGGGACTGGATGGTGTTAAGAGATAGATGGGAGGGGCTGAGTGGAGCTGAAGGGTGGGACTGGATGGTGTTAAGAGATAGATGGGAGGGGCTGAGTGGAGCTGAAGGGTGGGACTGGATGGTGTTAAGAGATGGGAGGGGGTGAGTGGAGACTAAGGGTGGGACTGGATGGTGTTAAGAGATGGGAGGGGGTGAGTGGAGCTGAAGGGTGGGACTGGATGGTGTTGAGAGATGGGAGGGGCTGAGTGGAGCTGAAGGGTGGGACTGGATGGTGTTAAGAGATAGATGTGAGGGGGGACTGAGTGGAGCTGAAGGGTGGGACTGGATGGTGTTAAGAGATAGATGGGAGGGGCTGAGTGGAGCTGAAGGATGGGACTGGATGGTGTTAAGAGATGGGAGGGGGTGAGTGGAGCCGAAGGGTGGGACTGGATGGTGTTGAGAGATGGGAGGGGCTGAGTGGAGCTGAAGGGTGGGACTGGATGGTGTTAAGAGATGGGAGGGGCTGAGTGGAGCTGAAGGGTGGGACTGGATGGTGTTGAGAGATAGATGGGAGGAGTTGAATGGAGCTGAAGGGTGGGACTGGATGGTGTTAAGAGATGGGAGGGGCTGAGTGGAGCTGAAGGGTGGGACTGGATGGTGTTGAGAGATGGGAGGGGCTGAGTGGAGCTGAAGGGTGGGACTGGATGGTGTTAAGAGATGGGAGGGGCTGAGTGGAGCTGAAGGGTGGGACTGGATGGCGTTGAGAGATGGGAGGGGCTGAGTGGAGCTGAAGGGTGGGACTGGATGGTGTTAAGAGATGGGAGGGGCTGAGTGGAGCTGAAGGGTGGGACTGGATGGTGTTAAGAAATGGGAGGGGCTGAGTGGAGCTGAAGGGTGGGACTGGATGGTGTTAAGAGATGGGAGGGGCTGAGTGGAGCTGAAGGGTGGGACTGGATGGTGTTAAGAGAGATGGGAGGGGCTGAGTGGAGCTGAAGGGTGGGACTGGATGTTGTTAAGAGATAGATGGGAGGAGTTGAATGGAGCTGAAGGGTGGGACTGGATGGTGTTAAGAGATAGATGGGAGGGGCTGAGTGGAGCTGAAGGGTGGGACTGGATGGTGTTAAGAGATAGATGGGAGGGGCTGAGTGGAGCTGAAGGGTGGGACTGGATGGTGTTAAGAGATGGGAAGGGGTGAGTGGAGCCGAAGGGTGGGACTGGATGGTGTTAAGAGATAGATGGGAGGGGCTGAGTGGAGCTGAAGGGTGGGACTGGATGGTGTTAAGAGATGGGAGGGGGTGAGTGGAGACTAAGGGTGGGACTGGATGGTGTTAAGAGATGGGAGGGGGTGAGTGGAGCCGAAGGGTGGGACTGGATGGTGTTGAGAGATGGGAGGGGCTGAGTGGAGCTGAAGGGTGGGACTGGATGATGTTAAGAGATAGATGTGAGGGGCTGAGTGGAGCTGAAGGGTGGGACTGGATGGTGTTAAGAGATAGATGGGAGGGGCTGAGTGGAGCTGAAGGATGGGACTGGATGGTGTTAAGAGATGGGAGGGGGTGAGTGGAGCCGAAGGGTGGGACTGGATGGTGTTGAGAGATGGGAGGGGCTGAGTGGAGCTGAAGGGTGGGACTGGATGGTGTTAAGAGATGGGAGGGGCTGAGTGGAGCTGAAGGGTGGGACTGGATGGTGTTGAGAGATAGATGGGAGGAGTTGAATGGAGCTGAAGGGTGGGACTGGATGGTGTTAAGAGATGGGAGGGGCTGAGTGGAGCTGAAGGGTGGGACTGGATGGTGTTGAGAGATGGGAGGGGCTGAGTGGAGCTGAAGGGTGGGACTGGATGGTGTTAAGAGATGGGAGGGGCTGAGTGGAGCTGAAGGGTGGGACTGGATGGCGTTGAGAGATGGGAGGGGCTGAGTGGAGCTGAAGGGTGGGACTGGATGGTGTTAAGAGATGGGAGGGGCTGAGTGGAGCTGAAGGGTGGGACTGGATGGTGTTAAGAAATGGGAGGGGCTGAGTGGAGCTGAAGGGTGGGACTGGATGGTGTTAAGAGATGGGAGGGGCTGAGTGGAGCTGAAGGGTGGGACTGGATGGTGTTAAGAGATGGGAGGGGCTGAGTGGAGCTGAAGGGTGGGACTGTATGTTGTTAAGAGATAGATGGGAGGAGTTGAATGGAGCTGAAGGGTGGGACTGGATGGTGTTGAGAGATGGGAGGGGCTGAGTGGAGCTGAAGGGTGGGACTGGATGGTGTTGAGAGATGGGAGGGGCTGAGTGGAGCTGAAGGGTGGGACTGGATGGTGTTAAGAGATGGGAGGGGCTGAGTGGAGCTGAAAGGTGGGACTGGATGGTGTTAAGAGATGAGAGGGGCTGAGTGGAGCTGAAAGGTGGGACTGGATGGTGTTAAGAGATGGGAGGGGCTGAGTGGAGCTGAAGGGTGGGACTGGATGGTGTTGAGAGATGGGAGGAGTTGAATGGAGCTGAATGAAGGGTGGGACTGGATGGAGATGGGAGGGGCTTAGTGGAGCTGAAGGGTGGGACTGGATGGTGTTGAGAGATACATGGGAGGAGTTGAATGGAGCTGAAGGGTGGGACTGGATGGTGTTAAGAGATGGGAGGGGCTGAGTGGAGCTGAAGGGTGGGACTGGATGGTGTTGAGAGATGGGAGGGGCTGAGTGGAGCTGAAGGGTGGGACTGGATGGTGTTGAGAGATGGGAGGGGCTGAGTGGAGCTGAAGGGTGGGACTGGATGGTGTTAAGAGATGGGAGGGGCTGAGTGGAGCTGAAGGGTGGGACTGTATGGTGTTAAGAGATGGGAGGGGCTGAGTGGAGCTGAAGGGTGGGACTGGATGGTGTTAAGAGATGGGAGGGGCTGAGTGGAGCTGAAGGGTGGGACTGGATGGTGTTAAGAGATGGGAGGGGCTGAGTGGAGCTGAAGGGTGGGACTTGATGGTGTTAAGAGATGGGAGGGGCTGAGTGGAGCTGAAGGGTGGGACTGGATGTTGTTAAGAGATAGATGGGAGGAGTTGAATGGAGCTGAAGGGTGGGACTGGATGGTGTTGAGAGATGGGAGTGGCTGAGTGGAGCTGAAGGGTGGGACTGGATGGTGTTGAGAGATGGGAGGGGCTGAGTGGAGCTGAAGGGTGGGACTGGATGGTGTTAAGAGATGGGAGAGGCTGAGTGGAGCTGAAAGGTGGGACTGGGTGTTATGGTGTGGAGCTGAAGGTGGGACTGGATGGTGTTAAGAGATGAGAGGGGCTGAGTGGAGCTGAAAGGTGGGACTGGATGGTGTTAAGAGATGGGAGGGGCTGAGTGGAGCTGAAGGGTGGGACTGGATGGTGTTGAGAGATGGGAGGAGTTGAATGGAGCTGAATGATGGGTGGGACTGGATGGAGATGGGAGGGGCTGAGTGGAGCTGAAGGGTGGGACTGGATGGTGTTAAGAGATGGGAGGAGTTGAATGGAGCTGAAAGGTGGGACTGGATGGTGTTAAGAGATGAGAGGGGCTGAGTGGAGCTGAAAGGTGGGACTGGATGGTGTTAAGAGATGGGAGGGGCTGAGTGGAGCTGAAGGGTGGGACTGGATGGTGTTGAGAGATGGGAGGAGTTGAATGGAGCTGAATGATGGGTGGGACTGGATGGAGATGGGAGGGGCTGAGTGGAGCTGAAGGGTGGGACTGGATGGTGTTAAGAGATGGGAGGAGTTGAATGGAGCTGAAGGGTGGGACTGGATGGAGATGGGAGGGGTTGAATGGAGCTGAAGGGTGGGACTGGATGATGTTGTAATTTTTTTAATTAAGAAATTATTGTAATAACAAGGTAACCAATGTAAAACATACGGGGTCTGTAAAATGTATAAAATGTATGTTCAGAAATGTTTTAAAATAGCACAGTTACAAATAGAAATCAAACTGGATGGACATCAGAAACAGAGGAAGGTCTAAGAACAAAGAAAAATATAACTATTGTAAAATAGACTGTCTGTATAACATCCATAAGATGTATAAACTGAAGGTAGAAGCCAAAACGTGTTATTGTTCATTAGTTTACTCCAATTAGGGAGGGGTGGTTTATGGGGAACAATAAAGGAACATGTATTTTTAAAAGATATGTGTGTATATATATATATATATATATATATATGTATGTGTATATATACAGTTGAAGTCAGAAGTTTACATATACCTTAGCCATTACATTTAAACTCAGTTTTTCACAATTCCTGACATTTAATCTTAGTAAAAATTATAGTTTTACATCAGTTGGGATGACCACTTTATTTTAAGAATGTGAAATGTCAGAATAATAGTAGAGAGAATTATTTCTTTCAGCTTTTATTTCTTTCATCACATTCCCAGTGTGTCAGAAGTTTACATACACTCAATTAGTATTTGGTAGCATTGCCTTTAAATTGTTTAACTTGGGTCAAACGTTTCGGTTAGCCTTCCACAAGCTTCCCACAATAAGTTGGGTGAATTATGGCCCATTCCTCCTGACAGAGCTGGTGTAACTGAGTCAGGTTTTTTAGGCCTCCTTTGCTCGCACACGCTTTTTCAGTTCTGCCCACAAATGTTCTATGGGATTGAGGTCAGGGCTTTGTGATGGCCCCTCCAATACCTTGACTTTGTTGTCCTTAAGCCATTTTGCCACAACTTTGGAAGTATGCTTGGGGTCATTGTCCATTTGGAAGACCCTTTTGTGACCAAGCTTTAACTTCCTGACTGATGTCTTGAGATGTTGCTTCAATATATCCACATAATTTTCCAACCTCATGATGCCATCTATTTTGTGAAGTGCACCAGTCCCTCCTGCAGCAAAGCACCCCCACAACATGATGCTGCCACCCCCGTGCTCCACGGTTGGGATGGTGTTCTTCGGCTTGCAAGCCTCCCCCTTTTTCCTCCAAACATAACAATGGTCATTATGGCCAAATAGTTCTATTTTTGTTTCATCAGACTAAAGGACATTTCTCCAAAATGTACGATCTTTCTCCCCATGTGCAGTTGCAAACCGTAGTCTGGCTTTTTATGGCAGTTTTAAAGCAGTGGCTTCTTCCTTGCTGAGCGGCCTTTCAGGTTATGTCGATATAGGACTCGTTTTACTGTGGATATAGATACTTCTGTACCTGTTTCCTCCAACATCTTCACAAGGTCCTTTCCTGTTGTTCTGGGATTGATTTGCACTTTTTGCACCAAAGTACGTTCATCTCTAGGAGACAGAACGAACCTCCTTCCTGAGCGGTATGACGGCTGCGTGGTCCCATGGTGTTTATACTTGCGTACTATTGTTTGTACAGATGAACGTGGTACCTTCAGGCATTTGGAAATTGCTCCCAAGGATGAACCAGACTTGTGGAGGACTACAATTTTTTTTCCTGAGGTCTTGACTGATTTCTTTTGATTTCCCCATGATGTCAAGCAAAGAGGCACTGAGTTTGAAGGTAGGCCTTGAAACACATCCATAGGTTCACCTCCAATTGACTCAAAAGATGTCAATTATCAGATGCTTCTAACCCCATGACATCATTTTCTGGAATTTTCCAAGCTGTTTAAAGGCACAGTCAACTTAGTGTATGTAAACTTCTGACCCACTGGAATTGTGATACAGTGAATTAGAAGTGGAATAATCTGTCTGTAAACAATTGTTGGGAAAATTACTTTTGTCATGCACTAAGTAGATGTCATAAACAACTTTGCTTGTTTGTAGGTGACCAAATACTTATTTTCCACCTAAATTTGCAAATAAATTCATTAAAAATCCTACAATGTGATTTTCTGGATTTTTTATTCTCATTTTGTCTGTCATAGTTGAAGTGTACCTATGATGAAAATTACAGGCCTCTCTCATCTTTTGAAGTGGGAGAACTTGAACAATTGGTGGCTGACTAAATACTTTTTTGCCCCACTGTACAGTACCAGTCAAAGGTTTATACATATATATACAGTACCAGTCAAAGGATTGGACACACCTACTCCTTCCTCTTGTCTAGTCTGTTTTTCTCCAACCTAGTCCTCCTGTCTAGTCTCGTTTCTCCTACCTAGTCCTCTTGTCTCTGTTTCTCCTACCTAGTTCTCTTTTCTAAACTCTGTGCCTCCTACCTAGTCCTCTTGTCTCTGTTTCTCCTACCTAGTCCTCTTGTCTCTGTTTCTCCTACCTAGTCCTCTTGTCTCTGTTTCTCCTACCTAGTCCTCTTGTCTCTGTTTCTCCTACCTAGTCATCTTGTCTAGTCTCTGTTTTTCCTACCTAATCCTCTTGTCAAGTCTCTGTTTATCCTACCTAGTCTATTCTCTGTTCCCCCTACCTAGCCTAGTCTATTCTCTGTTCCCCCTACCTAGCCCTCTTGTGTAGTCTCTGTTTCTTCTACCTAGTCCTCTTGTCTAGTCACCTTCCGGAGACACCTGAAACCCCACCTCTTTAAGGAATACCTAGGATAGGATAAAGTAATCCCTCTCACCCCCCTTAAAAGATTTAGATGCACTACTGTTCCACTGGATGTCATAAGGTGAATGCACCAATTTGTAAGTCGCTCTGGATAAGAGCGTCTGCTAAATGACTTAAATGTAAATGTAATGTTTCTCCTACCTAGTCATCTTGTCTAGTCTCTGTTTCTCCTATGGAGTCCTCTTGTTTAGTCTCTGTTTCTCCTACCTAGTCCTCTTGTCTCTGTTTCCCCTACCTAGTCCTCTTGTCTAGTCTCAGTTTCTCCTACCTAGTCCTCTTGTCTTGTCTCTGTTTCCCCTACCTAGTCCTCTTGTCTAGTCTCTGTTTCTCCTACCTAGTCCTCTTGTCTATTCTCTGTTTCTCCTACGTTGTCACGTTCTGTCCATCGTTCGTATGTGTTTTCCTTGTTTTAGTGTTGGTCAGGACGTGAGCTGGGTGGGCATTCTATGTTGTGTGTCTGGTTTGTCTATTTCTATGTTTGGCCTGATATGGTTCTCAATCAGAGGCAGGTGTTAGTCATTGTCTCTGATTGGGAACCATATTTAGGTAGCCTGGTTTGTGTTGGGTTTTGTGGGTGATTGTTCCTGTCTCTGTGTTTGCACCAGATAGGACTGTTTAGGTTTTCACGTTTCTTGTTTTGTATAGTCTGTTCATGTATAGTCGTCTTTATTAAAAACATGAATAATCACCACGCTGCATTTTGGTCCGCCTCTCTTTCACCAGAAGAAAACCGTTACATACGTAGTCCTCTTGTCTAGTCTCTGTTTCTTCTACCTAGTCCTCTTGTCTAGTCTCTGTTTCTCCTACCTAGTCCTCTTGTCTAGTCTCTGTTTCTCCTATGTAGTCCTCTTGTCTAGTCTCTGTTTCTCCTACCTAGTCCTCTTGTCTAGTCTCTGTTTCTCCTATGTAGTCCTCTTGTCTAGTCTCTGTTTCTCCTACGTAGTCCTCTTGTCTAGTCTCTGTTTCTCCTACCTAGTCCTCTTGTCTAGTCTCTGTTTCTCTTATGTAGTCCTCTTGTCTAGTCTCTGTTTCTCCTACCTAGTCCTCTTGTCTAGTCTCAGTTTCTCCTATGTAGTCCTCTTGTCTAGTCTCTGTAACTCCTACCTAGTCCTCTTGTCTAGTCTCTGTTCTCCTACCTAGTCCTCTTGTCTCTGTTTCTCCTACCTAATCCTATTGTCTCTGTTTCTCCTATGTAGTCCTCTTATGTGGTCTCTGTTTCTCCGACCTAGTCCTCTTGTATATTCTCTGTTTCAACCTACCTAGTCCTCTTGTATATTCTCAGTTTCCCCTACCTAGTCCTCTTGTATATTCTGTTTCCCCTACCTAGTCCTCTTATCCAGTCTTTGTTTCTCCTACCTAGTCCTCTTGTCTAGTCTCTGTTTCTCCTACCTAGTCCTCTTGTCTAGTCTCAGTTTCTCCTACCTAGTCCTCTTGTCTAGTCTCTGTTTCTCCTACCTAGTCCTCTTGTCCAGTCTCTGTTTCTCCTACCTAGCCCTCTTGTCTAGTCTCTGTTTCTCCTACGTAGTCCTCTTGTCTAGTCTCTGTTTCTCCTATGTAGTCCTCTTGTTTCCCAAACTCTCCTCCATCTCTCCTCCATCTCTCCCCATCTCTCCTCTGTGCTGTCTCCTTCATCTCTCCCCATCTATCCTCCATTTCTCCCCATCTCTCCTCCATTTCTCCCCATTTCTCCCCATCTCTCCTCCATTTCTCCCCCATATCTCCTACATCTCTACCCCATCTCTCCTCCATCTCTCTCCCCATCTCTCTTCTGTGCTGTCTCCTCAATCTCTCCTCTATCTCTCCCGCTCTCTCCTCCATCTCTCCTCCATCTCTCCCCATCTCTCCTCCATCTCTCCTCCATCTCTCCTCCATCGCTCCTCCATCTCTCCCGATCTCTCCTCCATCGCTCCTCCATCTCCCATCCATCTCTCCTCCATCGCTCCTCCATCTCCCATCCTTCTCTCCTCCATCTCTCCCCATCTCTCCTCTGTGCTCTCTCCTCCATCTCTCCTCCATCTCTCCCCATCTCTCCTCTGTGCTCTCTCCTCCATCTCTCCTCCATCTCTCCCCATCTCTCCCCATCTCTCCCCATCTCTCCTCCATCTCTCCCCATCTCTCCCCATCTCTCCCCATCTCTCCTCCGTCTCTCCCCATCTCTCCTCTGTGCTCTCTCCTCTGTGCTCTCTCCTCCATCTCTCCTCTGTGCTCTCTCCTCCATCTCTCCTCCATCTCTCCTCTGTGCTCTCTCCTCCATCTCTCCTCCATCTCTCCCCATCTCTCCTCTGTGCTCTCTCCTCCATCTCTCCCCATCTCTCCTCTGTGCTCTCTCCCCATCTCTCCTCTGTGCTCTCTCCTCCATCTCTCCTCTGTGCTCTCTCCTCCATCTCTCCTACATCTCTCCTCTGTGCTCTCTCCTTCATCTCTCCTCCATCTCTCCCCATCTCTCTTCTGTGCTCTCTCCTCCATCTCTCCTCCATCTCTCCCCATCTCTCCTCTGTGCTCTCTCCTCCATCTCTCCCCATCTCTCCTCCGTCTCTCCCCATCTCTCCTCTGTGCTCTCTCCTCTGTGCTCTCTCCTCCATCTCTCCTCTGTGCTCTCTCCTCCATCTCTCCTCCATCTCTCCTCTGTGCTCTCTCCTCCATCTCTCCTCTGTGCTCTCTCCTCCATCTCTCCTCTGTGCTCTCTCCTCCATCTCTCCTCTGTGCTCTCTCCTCCATCTCTCCTCCATCTCTCCTACATCTCTCCTCTGTGCTCTCTCCTCCATCTCTCCCCATCTCTCCTCTGTGCTCTCTCCTCCATCTCTCCTCTGTGCTCTCTCCTCCATCTCTCCTCCATCTCTCCTCCATCTCTCCCCATCTCTCCTCTGTGCTCTCTCCTCCATCTCTCCTCCATCTCTCCCCATCTCTCCTCTGTGCTCTCTCCTCCATCTCTCCCCATCTCTCCTCTGTGCTCTCTCCTCCATCTCTCCCCATCTCTCCTCTGTGCTCTCTCCTCCATCTCTCCTCCATCTCTCCCCATCTCTCCTCTGTGCTCTCTCCTCCATCTCTCCTCTGTGCTCTCTCCTCCATCTCTCCTCCATCTCTCCTACATCTCTCCTCTGTGCTCTCTCCTTCATCTCTCCCCATCTCTCCTCTGTGCTCTCTCCTCTGTGCTCTCTCCTCCATCTCTCCTCCATCTCTCCTACATCTCTCCTCTGTGCTCTCTCCTTCATCTCTCCTCCATCTCTCCCCATCTCTCCTCTGTGCTCTTTCCTCCATCTCTCCTCTGTGCTCTCTCCTTCATCTCTCCTCCATCTCTCCCCATCTCTCCTCTGTGCTCTCTCCTCTGTGCTCTCTCCTCTGTGCTCTCTCCTCCATCTCTCCTCTGTGCTCTCTCCTCCATCTCTCCTCCATCTCTCCTCTGTGCTCTCTCCTCCATCTCTCCTCCATCTCTCCTCTGTGCTCTCTCCTCCATCTCTCCTCCATCTCTCCTCCATCTCTCCTCTGTGCTCTCTCCTCCATCTCTCCTCTGTGCTCTCTCCTCCATCTCTCCTCTGTGCTCTCTCCTCCATCTCTCCTCCGTGCTCTCTCCCCCATCTCTCCTCTGTGCTCTCTCCTCCATCTCTCCCCATCTCTCCTCTGTGCTCTCTCCTCCATCTCTCCCCATCTCTCCTCTGTGCTCTCTCCTCCATCTCTCCTCCATCTCTCCTCTGTGATCTCTCCTCTGTGCTCTCTCCCCGTCTCTCCTCTGTGCTCTCTCCCCGTCTCTCCTCTGTGCTCTCTCCTCCATCTCTCCTCCATCTCTCCCCATCTCTCCTCCATCTCTCCCCATCTCTCCTCTGTGCTCTCTCCTCCATCTCTCCCCATCTCTCCTCTGTGCTCTCTCCTCCATCTCTCCCCATCTCTCCTCTGTGCTCTCTCCTCCATCTCTCCTCCATCTCTCCCCATCTCGCCTCTGTGCTCTCCCCTCCATCTCTCCTCCATCTCTCCCCAACTTTCCTCCATCTCTCCTCCATCTCTCCTCCATCTCTCCATCTCTCCCGATCTCTCTTCCTCTGACCTTCTCCAATGGGTTTTGAGAAGGAGACGAGGAGAGAGGAGTGTGATCTTCCCATAGACTCCTCTGGAGCTTTTCTCTCTGCTCTCTCTGTCCTCTCTGCTCTCTCTGCTCTCTCTGTCCTCTCTGCTCTCTCCTCTCTCTGTCCTCTCTCTGCTCTCTCTGTCCTCTCTGCTCTCTCTGTCCTCTCTGCTCTCTCCTCTCTCTGCTCTCTCTGTCCTCTCTCTGCTCTCTCTGTCCTCTCTGCTCTCTCTGTCCTCTGCTCTGTCCTCTCTCTGCTCTCTCTGTTCTCTCTGCTCTCTCTCCTCTCTCTGTCCTCTCTCCTCTCTCTGTCCTCTCTCCTCTCTCTGTCCTCTCTGCACTCTCTGTTCTGAGGTAGATAATATATAAAGTGAATATATAAAGTGAAATAAACAATAAAAATTAACAGTAAACATTACACATACAGAAGTTTCAAAACAATAAAGACATTACAAATGTCATATTATATATATATACAGTGTTTTAACAATGTACAAATGGTTAAAGGACACAAGATAAAATAAATAAGCATAAATATGGGTTGTATTTACAATGGTGTGTGTTCTTCACTGGTTGCCCTTTTCTCGTGGCAACAGGTCACAAATCTTGCTGCTGTGATGGCACACTGTGGTATTTCACCCAGTAGATATGGGAGTTTATCAAAATTGGATTTGTTTTCGAATTCTTTGTGGATCTGTGTAATCTGAGGGAAATATGTCTCTCTAATATGGTCATACATTGGGCAGGAGGTTAGGAAGTGCAGCTCAGTTTCCACCTCATTTTGTGGGCAGTGAGCACATAGCCTGTCTTCTCTTGAGAGCCATGTCTGCCTACGGCGGCCTTTCTCAATAGCAAGGCTATGCTCACTGAGTCTGTACATAGTCAAAGCTTTCCTTAAGTTTGGGTCAGTCACAGTGGTCAGGTATTCTGCCACTGTGTTACTCTCTGTTTAGGGCCAAATAGCATTCTAGTTTGCTCTGTTTTTTCGTTAATTCTTTCCAATGTGTCAAGTAATTATCTTTTTGTTTTCTCATGATTTCATTGGGTCTAATTGTGCTGCTGTCCTGGGGCTCTGTAGGGTGTGTTTGTGTTTGTGAACAGAGCCCCAGGACCAGCTTGCTTTGGGGACTCTTCTCCAGGTTCATCTCTCTGTAGGTGATGGCTTTGTTATGGAAGGTTTGGGAATCGCTTCCTTTTAGGTGGTTGTAGAATTTAACGGCTCTTTTCTGGATTTTGATAATTAGTGGGTATCGGCCTAATTCTGCTCAGCATGCATTATTTGGTGTTCTACGTTGTACACTGAGGATATTTTTGCAGAATTCTGTATGCAGAGTCTCAATTTGGTGTTTGTCCCATTTTGTGAAGTCTTGGTTGGTGAGCGGACCCCAGACCTCACAACCATACAGGGCAATGGGCTCTATGACTGATTCAAGTATTTTTAGCCAAATCCTAATTGGTATGTTGAAATTGATGTTCCTTTTGATGGAGTAGAAGGCCCTTCTTGCCTTGTTTCTCAGATCGTTCACAGCTTTGTGGAAGTTACCTGTGGCACTGATGTTTTGCTCTCTCTATTCTCTTTGCTCTCTCTGTCCTCTCTGCTCTCTGTTCTCTCTGTTCTCTCTGTTCTCTCTGCTCTCTCTGTTCTCTCTACTCTCTCTGTTCTCTCTGTCCTCTCTGCACTCTCTGTTCTCTCTGCTCTCTCTGTTCTCTCTGTTCTCTCTGCTCTCTCTGTTCTCTCTACTCTCTCTCCTCTCTCTGTCTCTCTGCTCTCTCTGTCCTCTCTGTCTCTCTGCTCTCTCTGTCCTCTCTGCTCTCTCTGTTCTCTCTCCTCTCTCTGTCCACTCTGTCCTCTCTGCTCTCTCTGTTCTCTCTCCTCTCTCTGTTCTCTCTCCTCTCTCTGCTCTCTCTGCTCTCTCTGCTCTCTCTGTTCTCTCTGCTCTCTCTGTCCTCTCTGCTCTCTCTGTTCTCTCTCTTCTCTCTGCTCTCTCTGTCCTCTCTGTCTCTCTGCTCTCTCTGTTCTCTCTCCTCTCTCTGTTCTCTCTCCTCTCTCTCCTCTCTCTGCTCTCTCTGCTCTCTGCTCTCTCTGTTCTCTCTGTCCTCTCTGCTCTCTCTGTCCTCTCTATTCTCTTTGCTCTCTCTGCTCTCTCTGCTCTCTCTGTTCTCTCTGCTCTCTCTGTTCTCTCTGCTCTCTCTGTTCTCTCTGTCCTCTCTGCTCTCTCTGTCCTCTCTGCTCTCTCTGCTCTCTCTGTCCTCTCTGCTCTCTCTGTCCTCTCTGCTCTCTCTGTCCTCTCTGCTCTCTCTATTCTCTCTGCTCTCTCTCTGCTCTCTCTGTCCTCTCTATTCTCTCTGCTCTCTCTCTTCTCTCTGTCCTCTCTGCTCTCTCTGTCCTCTCTGCTCTCTCTGTTCTCTCTGTCCTCTCTATTCTCTCTGCTCTCTCTCTGCTCTCTCTGTTCTCTCTGTTCTCTCTGCTCTCTCTGTTCTCTCTGTCCTCTCTATTCTCTCTGCTCTCTCTCTGCTCTCTCTGTCCTCTCTGCTCTCTCTGTCCTCTCTGCTCTCTCTGTTCTCTCTCCTCTCTCTGCTCTCTCTGTCCTCTCTCCTCTCTATTCTCTTTGCTCTCTCTGCTCTCTCTGTTCTCTCTACTCTCTCTGTCCTCTCTGCTCTCTCTGTCCTCTCTGCTCTCTCTGTTCTCTCTGTCCTCTCTGTTCTCTCTGCTCTCTCTGCTCTCTCTGTCCTCTCTATTCTCTTTGCTCTCTCTGCTATCTCTGTTCTCTCTCTCTCGTTCACCCATCTCTCCTCCACTCCTCCCTAGTCCTCTTATCATCTCTCTATTAGTCTCCCTGGTCTCTCTGTACCCCCACTCTCTCCTTTATTTGTCCCCATCTAAATCTCTCCTCTATGCTGGCTGCACTCCCTACAGGCTCTCTAGACGTCTCCCTCCTCTATTTCCCCGTATACAGTCCCCCTCTCCTCTCTAGCCTGTCTGTTCTATCCTCTGTGCTAACGCGGGTGCCGGGGGACCCAGAATGCAGGGTACGGAGTGTGAGTGTGGTGCTGGGGGAGGGGGATCCTACATGCAGGGTGCAGAGTGTGATTGTGGGTAATTGTTTTTAACCGAGCTACTCCGAAAGGTGTGGCTCTCGTTAGGCTTGTTGCCAAGTTGCCAAGCAGGCTCTTATAACTGCTAGTGGAGGTGTCAGGAGGGTCTCAGTGCTGCTGTGGGGACTGGCTGCCTCTTACAGGTATCATCTGGTTTCCTCTTACCTGGTATCATCTAGTTTCCTCTTACCCGGTATCATCTAGTTTCCTCTTACCTGGTATCATCTAGTTTTCTGTAACCTGGTATCATTGCAACTCCCCTCCAAGTCTCCGACCACTACCTTGTATCCTTTTCCCTCTCGCTCTCATCCAACACTTCCCACACTGCCCCTACTCGGATGGTATCGCGCCGTCCCAACCTTCGCTCTCTCTCCCCCGCTACTCTCTCCTCTTCCATCCTATCATCTCTTCCCTCTGCTCAAACCTTCTCCAACCTATCTCCTGATTCTGCCTCCTCAACCCTCCTCTCCTCCCTTTCTGCATCCTTTGACTCTCTATGTCCCCTATCCTCCAGGCCGGCTCGGTCCTCCCCTCCCGCTCCGTGGCTCGACGACTCATTGCGAGCTCACAGAACAGGGCTCCGGGCAGCCGAGCTGAAATGGAGGAAAACTCGCCTCCCTGCGGACCTGACATCCTTTCACTCCCTCCTCTCTACATTTTCCTCTTCTCTCTCTGCTGCTAAAGCCACTTTCTACCACTCTAAATTCCAAGCATCTGCCTCTAACCCTAGGAAGCTCTTTGCAACCTTCTCCTCCCTCCTGAATCCTCCTCCCCCCTCCTCCTCCCTCTCTGCAGATGACTTCGTCAACCATTTTGAAAAGAAGGTCGACGACATCCGATCCTCGTTTGCTAAGTCAAACGACACCGCTGGTTCTGCTCACACTGCCCTACCCTGTGCTCTGACCTCTTTCTCCCCTCTCTCTCCAGATGAAATCTCGCGTCTTGTGACGGCCGGCCGCCCAACAACCTGCCCGCTTGACCCTATCCCCTCCTCTCTTCTCCAGACCATTTCCGGAGACCTTCTCCCTTACCTCACCTCGCTCATCAACTCATCCCTGACCGCTGGCTACGTCCCTTCCGTCTTCAAGAGAGCGAGAGTTGCACCCTTCTGAAAAAACCTACACTCGATCCCTCCGATGTCAACAACTACAGACCAGTATCCCTTCTTTCTTTTCTCTCCAAAACTCTTGAACGTGCCGTCCTTGGCCAGCTCTCCCGCTATCTCTCTCAGAATGACCTTCTTGATCCAAATCAGTCAGGTTTCAAGACTAGTCATTCAACTGAGACTGCTCTTCTCTGTATCACGGAGGCGCTCCGCACTGCTAAAGCTAACTCTCTCTCCTCTGCTCTCATCCTTCTAGACCTATCGGCTGCCTTCGATACTGTGAACCATCAGATCCTCCTCTCCACCCTCTCCGAGTTGGGCATCTCCGGCGCGGCCCACGCTTGGATTGCGTCCAGCCTGACAGGTCGCTCCTACCAGGTGGCGTGGCGAGAATCCGTCTCCACACCACGTGCTCTCACCACTGGTGTCCCCCAGGGCTCTGTTCTAGGCCCTCTCCTATTCTCGCTATACACCAAGTCACTTGGCTCTGTCATAACCTCACATGGTCTCTCCTATCATTGCTATGCAGACGACACACAATTCATCTTCTCCTTTCCCCCTTCTGATGACCAGGTGGCGAATCGCATCTCTGCATGTCTGGCAGACATATCAGTGTGGATGACGGATCACCACCTCAAGCTGAACCTCGGCAAGACGGAGCTGCTCTTCCTCTCGGGGAAGGACTGCCCGTTCCATGATCTCGCCATCACGGTTGAAAACTCCATTGTGTCCTCCTCCCAGAGCGCTAAGAACCTTGGCGTGATCCTGGACAACACCCTGTCGTTCTCAACTAACATCAAGGCGGTGGCCCGTTCCTGTAGGTTCATGCTCTACAACATCCGCAGAGTACGACCCTGCCTCACACAGGAAGCGGCGCAGGTCCTAATCCAGGCACTTGTCATCTCCCGTCTGGATTACTGCAACTCGCTGTTGGCTGGGCTCCCTGCCTGTGCCATTAAACCCCTACAACTCATCCAGAACGCCGCAGCCCGTCTGGTGTTCAACCTTCCCAAGTTCTCTCACGTCACCCCGCTCCTCCGCTCTCTCCACTGGCTTCCAGTTGAAGCTCGCATCCGCTACAAGACCATGGTGCTTGCCTACGGAGCTGTGAGGGGAACGGCACCTCAGTACCTCCAGGCTCTGATCAGGCCCTACACCCAAACAAGGGCACTGCGTTCATCCACCTCTGGCCTGCTCGCCTCCCTACCACTGAGGAAGTACAGTTCCCGCTCAGCCCAGTCAAAACTGTTCGCTGCTCTGGCCCCCCAATGGTGGAACAAACTCCCTCACAACGCCAGGACAGCGGAGTCAATCACCACCTTCCGGAGACACCTGAAACCCCACCTCTTTAAGGAATACCTAGGATAGGATGAAGTAATCCCTCTCACCCCTCCCCCCCCTTAAAATATTTAGATGCACTACTGTTCCACTGGATGTCATAAGGTGAATGCACCAATTTGTAAGTCGCTCTGGATAAGAGCGTCTGCTAAATGACTTAAATGTAAATGTAAATGTAAATCTGGTTTCCTCTTACCTGGTATCATCTGGTTACCTCTTACCTGGTATCATCTGGTTACCTCTTACCTGGTAACATCTGGTTACCTCTTACCTGGTAACATCTGGTTTCCTCTTACCTGGTATCATCTGGTTACCTCTTACCTGGTATCATCTGGTTACCTCTTACCTGGTATCATCTGGTTACCTCTTACCTGGTATCATATGGTTTCCTCTTACCTGGTATCATCTGTTTACCTCTTACCTGGTAACATCTGGTTTCCTCTTACCTGGTATCATCTGGTTACCTCTTACCTGGTAACATCTGGATACCTCTTACCTGGTAACATCTGGTTTCCTCTTACCTGGTATCATCTGGTTTTCTCTTACCTGGTAACATCTGGTTTCCTCTTACCTGGTATCATCTGGTTTCCTCTTACCTGGTATCATCTGGTTTCCTCTTACCTGGTATCATCTAGTTTTCTGTAACCTGGTATCATCTGGTTTCCTCTTACCTGGTATCATCTGGTTTCCTCTTACCTGGTATCATCTGGTTTTCTCCTGGCTAGTAGATCCAGATCCTGGCTAGTACCTACATTATCGCACCTGTCTGTTCAGATCCTGGCTAGTACCTACATTATCGCACCTGTCTGTCCAGATCCTGGCTAGTACCTACATTATCGCACCTGTCTGTCCAGATCCTGGCTAGTACCTACATTATCGCACCTGTCTTTCCAGATCCTGGCTAGTACCTACATTATCGCACCTGTCTGTCCAGATCCTGGCTAGTACCTACATTATCGCACCTGTCTGTCCAGATCCTGGCTAGTACCTACATTATCGCACCTGTCTGTCCAGATCCTGGCTAGTACCTACACTATCACACCTGTCTGTCCATCCAGATCCTGGCTAGTACCTACACTATCACACCTGTCTGTCCAGATCCTGGCTAGTACCTACACTATCACACCTGTCTGTCCAGATCCTGGCTAGTCCCTACACTATCACACCTGTCTGTCCAGATCCTGGCTAGTACCTACACTATCACACCTGTCTGTCCAGATCCTGGCTATTCCCTACACTATCACACCTGCCTGTCCAGAGACTGGCTAGTCCCTACACTATCACACCTGTCTGTCTATCCAGATCCTGGCTAGTCCCTACACTATCACACCTGTCTGTCCATCCAGATCCTGGCTAGTCCCTACACTATCACACCTGTCTGTCCATCCAGATCCTGGCTAGTCCCTACACTATCACACCTGTCTGTCCATCCAGATCCTGGCTAGTCCCTACACTATCACACCTGTCTGTCCATCCAGATCCTGGCTAGTCCCTACACTATCACACCTGTCTGTCCATCCAGATCCTGGCTAGTCCCTACACCCTTATCTTCTCTGCGACTTGCTTTGTCCTTAATTGTGGAGATTAACCGTGTAGCCTCCGATGCTACTGTGACAAAGACCAAAGCCGGTGGAAGGACAGTGATCTCTCTATCACAGGTGAAGGATCTTTTAAATGAACAAAAATACCTATAAGCAGTTGTTACAACAACAAGAAAATAATTTTAAGTGTTTATGTCCAGATACTGGTGTATTCAACTAATAAAAGAATGGATGACCTGAGAGGTCCAGGACCTGAAGAACAGTTTGCAGTTCTCCCAGGGTCAGCTCGACGAGGTGAAACAGGAGAACGGCAGGATGACAGCAATCTATAAGACATTGAGAGAGGACATCAGTTCTGTCTGTGAATTCATGATAACAATGACGAAGAAATCAGATTATCTCAAGGGACAATCAAGGCGGAACAACATTGTTGTACACAGAATTACAAAATCTCCACATGAGACCTGGACGGATTCTGAGGAGAAAGTGAGGGAAATGATCTCTGAGAAAATGAAGATAGACCACAGGAAGATTGAGTTGGAGCGTGCCCACAGGACTGGAAAACCCACCTCCGGCTCAGGTGACTGTCCCGGGCCAATAGTCATCAAGTTCCTGAGGATGACTGTCCCGGGCCAATAGTCATCAAGTTCCTGAGGTTCAAGGACAAGGTATCAATTCTGGAAAGAGCCAAGAACTTGAGAGGAACGAGGATTATCCTGAAGCTGTGCACCAGAAGAGAAAATAGCTTATTGGCCATGAAAGCTGCCAGAGCGAGTGGGGGCATTGCTTACATCCGATATGACAGGCTCATTGTCAACCCTCCCTATCAGAAGCTTGGAAGAGATGTGAGAGCCAAGTCTGTGGGTTTGTAGCTTCAACCCCAAAACACACACACACACCCACACCAATTGATTGATCGACAACTGAATGCATCTTTTTTTTATCTTGCTTTGTCTGCTCATCTCCATATTATGTCTATCTCTGATAAGCTACCCAGGAAAGGGCTGAAAAGAGCCCATAGTCATATATGTAGCCTTAGAAATCAGGTTCATGAAATCAATAACTTGCCATATTGTAGATTCAGAGCCATCTATCTAATAGAACTCAGAGGGTTTTATTTAATGGAAGATTTTCTAATGTCAAAAATATAGGATGTGGTGTACCACAGGGCAGTTCTCTAGGCGCTCTACTCTTTTATATTTTTACCAATGGCATTAAACAAAGCATGTGTATCCATATATGCTGAAGATTCAACCATATACCCATCAGCAACCACAGCTAATCAAGTCACTGAAACCTTTAACAAGGAGTTGCAGTCAGTTTTGGAATGGGTGGTCAGTAATAAACTGGTCCTCAACATCTCTAAAACTACGAGCATTGTATTTGGTACAAATCATTCCCAAAGCTCTAGACATCAGCTGAATCTGGTAATGAATGGCTGTTGAACAAGTTGAGGAGACTAAATTACTTTATGTTAAACTGTCCTGGTCAAAACCTATAGATTCAATGGTTGTAAAGATGGGGACATGTCTCTCCATAATAAAGAGTTGCTCTGCTTTTTTGACACCACACTCCACTAAGCAAGTCCTGCAGGCTCTAGTTTTGTCATATCTTGATTATTGTCCAGCCGTGTGGTCAAATGCTGCTAAGAAAGACCTAGTTAAGTTGCAGCTGGCACAGAACAGAGGCATATTTTGCTCTTCATTGTAATCAGAGGGCTGATAAAAATACTATACATGCCAGTGTCTCTTGGCTAAGAGTTGAGGAGAGACTGACTGCATCACAGCTAGCCTACACCTGGTATGAATCCTGGCTGTAGTCATCACATAGAGACCTGGTATGAATCCTGGCTGCAGTAATCACATAGAGACCTAGTATGAATCCTGGCTGTAGTCATCACATAGAGACCTGGTATGAATCCTGGTTGTAGTCCCCTCATCGAGACCTGTAATGAATCCTGGTTGTAGTCCCCTCATAGAGACCTGGTAAGAATCCTGGCAGTAGTCCCCTCATAGAGACCTGGTATGATTCCTGGATGTAGTCCCCTCATAGAGACCTGGTATGATTCCTGGTTGTAGTCCCCTCATAGAGACCTGGTATGATTCCTGGATGTAGTCCCCTCATAGAGACCTGGTATGAATCCTGGCTGTAGTCCCCTCATAGAAACCTGGTATGATTCCTGGTTGTAGTCCCCTCATAGAGACCTGGTATGAATCCTGGCTGTAGTCCCCTCATAGAGACCTGGTAGGATTCCTGTCTTTAGTCCCCTCATAGAGACCTGGTATGAATCCTGGCTGTAGTCCCCTCATAGAGACCTTGTATGATTTCTGGTTGTGGTCTCCTCATAGAGACCTGGTATGATTCCTGGCTGTGGTCCCCTCATAGAGACCTGGTATGATTACTGGTGTCTTTAGTTGCCTCATAGAGACCTGGTTTGAATCCTGGCTGTAGTCCCCTCATAGAGACCTGGTATGATTCCTGGTTGTAGTCCCCTCATAGAGACATGGTATGAATCCTGGCTGTGGTCCCCTCATAGAGACCTGGTATGATTCCTGGTTGTTGTCCCCTCAGAGACCTGGTAGGAATCTTGTCTTTAGTCGCCTCATAGAGACCTGGTATGAATCCTGGCTGTAGTCCTCATAGAGACCTGGTATGATTCCTGGTTGTAGTCCCTTCATAGAGACCTGGTATGAATCCTGGCTGTAGTCCCCTCATAGAGACCTGGTATGATTACTGGTTGTAGTCCCCTCATAGAGACCTGGTATGATTCCTGTTTATAGTCCCCTCATAGAGACCTGGTATGAATCCTGGCTGTAGTCCCCTCATAGTGACCTGGTAGGAATCCTGTCTTTAGTCGCCTCATAGAGACCTGGTATGAATCCTGGCTGTAGTCCCCTCAAAGAGACATGGTATGATTCCTGGTTGTAGTCCCCTCATAGAGACCTGGTATGATTCCTGGCTGTAGTCCCCTCATCGAGACCTGGTATGAATGCTGGTTGTAGTCCCCTCATAGAGACCTGGTAAGAATCCTGGCTGTAGTCCCCTCATAGAGACCTGGTATGAATCCTGGCTGTAGTCCCCTCATAGTGACCTGGTATGAATCCTGGCTGTAGTCCCCTTATAGAGACCTAGTATGAATCCTGGCTGTAGTCCCCTTATAGAGACCTAGTATGAATCCTGGCTGTAGTCCCCTCATAGAGACCTGGTATGAATCCTGGCTGTAGTCCCCTCATAGAGACCTGGTATGATTACTGGTTCTATTCCCCTCATAGAGACCTGGTATGAATCCTGGCTGTAGTCCCCTCATAGAGACCTGGTATGATTCCTGGTTGTAGTCCCCTCATAGAGACCTGGTATGATTCCTGGTTGTAGTCCCCTCATAAGGACCTGGTATGATTCCTGGTTGTAGTCCCCTCATAGAGACCTGGTATGAATCCTGGCTGTAGTCCCCTCATAGAGACCTGGTATGAATCCTGGTTGTAGTCCCCTCATAGAGACCTGGTATGAATCCTGGCTGTAGTCCCCTCATAGAGACCTGGTATGAATCCTGGCTGTAGTCCCCTCATAGAGACCTGGTATGAATCCTGGCTGTAGTCCCCTCATAGAGACCATGTATGATTCCTGGTTGTAGTCCCCTCATAGAGACCTGGTATGAATCCTGGCTGTAGTCCCCTCATAGAGACCTGGTATGAATCCTGGCTGTAGTCCCCTCATAGAGACCTGGTATGAAACCTGGCTGTAGTCCCCTCATAGAGACCTGGTATGAATTCTGGCTGTAGTCCCCTCATAGAGACCTGGTATGAATCCTGGCAGTAGTCCCCTCATAGAGACCTGGTATGAATCCTGGCTGTAATCCCCTCATAGTGACCTGGTATGATTCCTGGCTGTGGTCCCCTCATAGAGACCTGGTATGCATCCTGGCTGTAGTCCCCTCATAGAGACCTGGTATGATTCCTGGTTGTAGTCCCCTCATAGAGACCTGGTATGAATCCTGGATGTAGTCCCCTCATAGAGACCTGGTATGCATCCTGGCTGTAGTCCCCTCATAGAGACCTGGTATGATTCCTGGTTGTAGTTCCCTCATAGAGACCTGGTATGATTCCTGGTTGTAGTCCCCTCATAGAGACCTGGTATGATTCCTGTTTATAGTCCCCTCATAGAGACCTGGTATGCATCCTGGCTGTAGTCCCCTCATAGAGACCTGGTATGATTCCTGGTTGTAGTTCCCTCATAGAGACCTGGTATGATTCCTGGTTGTAGTCCCCTCATAGAGACCTGGTATGAATCCTGGCTGTAGTCCCCTCATAGAAACCTGGTATGATTCCTGGATGTAGTCCCCTCATAGAGACCTGGTATGATTCCTGGATGTAGTCCCCTCATAGAGACCTGGTATGAATCCTGGCTGTAGTCCCCTCATAGAAACCTGGTATGATTCCTGGTTTTAGTCCCCTCATAGAGACCTGGTATGAATCCTGGCTGTAGTCCCCTCATAGAGACCTGGTAGGATTCCTGTCTTTAGTCCCCTCATAGAGACCTGGTATGAATCCTGGCTGTAGTCCCCTCATAGAGACCTTGTATGATTTCTGGTTGTGGTCTCCTCATAGAGACCTGGTATGATTCCTGGCTGTGGTCCCCTCATAGAGACCTGGTATGATTACTGGTGTCTTTAGTCGCCTCATAGAGACCTGGTATGAATCCTGGCTGTAGTCCCCTCATAGAGACCTGGTATGATTCCTGGTTGTAGTCCCCTCATAGAGACATGGTATGAATCCTGGCTGTGGTCCCCTCATAGAGACCTGGTATGATTCCTGGTTGTTGTCCCCTCATAAAGACCTGGTAGGAATCCTGTCTTTAGTCGCCTCATAGAGACCTGGTATGAATCCTGGCTGTAGTCCCCTCATAGAGACCTGGTATGATTCCTGGTTGTAGTCCCTTCATAGAGACCTGGTATGAATCCTGGCTGTAGTCCCCTCATAGAGACCTGGTATGATTACTGGTTGTAGTCCCCTCATAGAGACCTGGTATGATTCTTGTTTATAGTCCCCTCATAGAGACCTGGTATGAATCCTGGCTGTAGTCCCCTCATAGTGACCTGGTAGGAATCCTGTCTTTAGTCGCCTCATAGAGACCTGGTATGAATCCTGGCTGTAGTCCCCTCAAAGAGACATGGTATGATTCCTGGTTGTAGTCCCCTCATAGAGACATGGTATGATTCCTGGCTGTGGTCCCCTCATAGAGACCTGGTATGATTACTGGTGTCTTTAGTCGCCTCATAGAGACCTGGTATGAATCCTGGCTGTAGTCCCCTCATAGAGACCTGGTATGATTCCTGGTTGTAGTCCCCTCATAGAGACATGGTATGAATCCTGGCTGTGGTCCCCTCATAGAGACCTGGTATGATTCCTGGTTGTTGTCCCCTCATAAAGACCTGGTAGGAATCCTGTCTTTAGTCGCCTCATAGAGACCTGGTATGAATCCTGGCTGTAGTCCCCTCATAGAGACCTGGTATGATTCCTGGTTGTAGTCCCTTCATAGAGACCTGGTATGAATCCTGGCTGTAGTCCCCTCATAGAGACCTGGTATGATTACTGGTTGTAGTCCCCTCATAGAGACCTGGTATGATTCTTGTTTATAGTCCCCTCATAGAGACCTGGTATGAATCCTGGCTGTAGTCCCCTCATAGTGACCTGGTAGGAATCCTGTCTTTAGTCGCCTCATAGAGACCTGGTATGAATCCTGGCTGTAGTCCCCTCAAAGAGACATGGTATGATTCCTGGTTGTAGTCCCCTCATAGAGACATGGTATGATTCCTGGCTGTGGTCCCCTCATAGAGACCTGGTATGATTACTGGTGTCTTTAGTCGCCTCATAGAGACCTGGTATGAATCCTGGCTGTAGTCCCCTCATAGAGACCTGGTATGATTCCTGGTTGTAGTCCCCTCATAGAGACATGGTATGAATCCTGGCTGTGGTCCCCTCATAGAGACCTGGTATGATTCCTGGTTGTTGTCCCCTCATAAAGACCTGGTAGGAATCCTGTCTTTAGTCGCCTCATAGAGACCTGGTATGAATCCTGGCTGTAGTCCCCTCATAGAGACCTGGTATGATTCCTGGTTGTAGTCCCTTCATAGAGACCTGGTATGAATCCTGGCTGTAGTCCCCTCATAGAGACCTGGTATGATTACTGGTTGTAGTCCCCTCATAGAGACCTGGTATGATTCTTGTTTATAGTCCCCTCATAGAGACCTGGTATGAATCCTGGCTGTAGTCCCCTCATAGTGACCTGGTAGGAATCCTGTCTTTAGTCGCCTCATAGAGACCTGGTATGAATCCTGGCTGTAGTCCCCTCAAAGAGACATGGTATGATTCCTGGTTGTAGTCCCCTCATAGAGACCTGGTATGATTCCTGGCTGTAGTCCCCTCATCGAGACCTGGTATGAATGCTGGTTGTAGTCCCCTCATAGAGACCTGGTAAGAATCCTGGCTGTAGTCCCCTCATAGAGACCTGGTATGAATCCTGGCTGTAGTCCCCTCATAGTGACCTGGTATGAATCCTGGCTGTAGTCCCCTTATAGAGACCTAGTATGAATCCTGGCTGTAGTCCCCTTATAGAGACCTAGTATGAATCCTGGCTGTAGTCCCCTCATAGAGACCTGGTATGAATCCTGGCTGTAGTCCCCTCATAGAGACCTGGTATGATTCCTGGTTGTAGTCCCCTCATAGAGACCTAGTATGAATCCTGGTTGTAGTCCCCTCATAGAGACCTGGTATGAATCCTGGCTGTAGTCCCCTCATAGAGACCTGGTATGATTCCTGGTTGTAGTCCCCTCATAGAGACCTGGTATGATTCCTGGTTGTAGTCCCCTCATAGAGACCTGGTATGATTCCTGGTTGTAGTCCCCTCATAGAGACCTGGTATGAATCCTGGCTGTAGTCCCCTCATAGAGACCTGGTATGAATCCTGGTTGTAGTCCCCTCATAGAGACCTGGTATGATTCCTGGTTGTAGTCCCCTCATAGAGACCTGGTATGAATCCTGGCTGTAGTCCCCTCATAGAGACCTGGTATGAATCCTGGCTGTAGTCCCCTCATAGAGACCATGTATGATTCCTGGTTGTTGTCCCCTCATAGAGACCTGGTAGGAATCCTGTCTTTAGTCGCCTCATAGAGACCTGGTATGAATCCTGGCTGTAGTCCCCTCATAGAGACCTGGTATGATTCCTGGTTGTAGTCCCTTCATAGAGACCTGGTATGAATCCTGGCTGTAGTCCCCTCATAGAGACCTGGTATGATTACTGGTTGTAGTCCCCTCATAGAGACCTGGTATGATTCCTGTTTATAGTCCCCTCATAGAGACCTGGTATGAATCCTGGCTGTAGTCCCCTCATAGTGACCTGGTAGGAATCCTGTCTTTAGTTGCCTCATAGAGACCTGGTATGAATCCTGGCTGTAGTCCCCTCAAAGAGACATGGTATGATTCCTGGTTGTAGTCCCCTCATAGAGACCTGGTATGATTCCTGGCTGTAGTCCCCTCATCGAGACCTGGTATGAATGCTGGTTGTAGTCCCCTCATAGAGACCTGGTAAGAATCCTGGCTGTAGTCCCCTCATAGAGACCTGGTATGAATCCTGGCTGTAGTCCCCTCATAGTGACCTGGTGTGAATCCTGGCTGTAGTCCCCTTATAGAGACCTAGTATGAATCCTGGCTGTAGTCCCCTTATAGAGACCTAGTATGAATCCTGGCTGTAATCCCCTCATAGAGACCTGGTATGAATCCTGGCTGTAGTCCCCTCATAGAGACCTGGTATGATTACTGGTTGTATTCCCCTCATAGAGACCTGGTATGAATCCTGGCTGTAGTCCCCTCATAGAGACCTGGTATGATTCCTGGTTGTAGTCCCCTCATAGAGACTTGGTATGATTCCTGGTTGTAGTCCCCTCATGGTATGAATTCTGGACCTGGTATGAATTCTGGCTGTATCCCCTCATGGACTGGTATGAATCCTGGCTGTAGTCCCCTCATAGAGACCTGGTATGAATCCTGGCAGTAGTCCCCTCATAGAGACCTGGTATGAATCCTGGCTGTAATCCCCTCATAGTGACCTGGTATGATTCCTGGCTGTGGTCCCCTCATAGAGACCTGGTATGCATCCTGGTTGTAGTCCCCTCATAGAGACCTGGTATGATTCCTGGTTGTAGTCCCCTCATAGAGACCTGGTATGAATCCTGGATGTAGTCCCCTCATAGAGACCTGGTATGCATCCTGGCTGTAGTCCCCTCATAGAGACCTGGTATGATTCCTGGTTGTAGTTCCCTCATAGAGACCTGGTATGATTCCTGGTTGTAGTCCCCTCATAGAGACCTGGTATGATTCCTGTTTATAGTCCCCTCATCGAGACCTGTAATGAATCCTGGTTGTAGTCCCCTCATAGAGACCTGGTAAGAATCCTGGCAGTAGTCCCCTCATAGAGACCTGGTATGATTCCTGGATGTAGTCCCCTCATAGAGACCTGGTATGATTCCTGGTTGTAGTCCCTTCATAGAGACCTGGTATGATTCCTGGATGTAGTCCCCTCATAGAGACCTGGTATGATTCCTGGTTGTAGTCCCCTCATAGAGACCTGGTATGAATCCTGGCTGTAGTCCCCTCATAGAGACCTGGTAGGATTCCTGTCTTTAGTCGCCTCATAGAGACCTGGTATGAATCCTGGCTGTAGTCCCCTCATAGAGACCTGGTATGATTCCTGGTTGTAGTCCCCTCATAGAGACATGGTATGAATCCTGGCTGTGGTCCCCTCATAGAGACCTGGTATGATTCCTGGTTGTTGTCCCCTCACAGAGACCTGGTATGAATCCTGGCTGTAGTCCCCTCATAGAGACCTGGTATGATTCCTGGTTGTAGTCCCCTCATAGAGACCTGGTATGATTCCTGGCTGTGGTCCCCTCATAGAGACCTGGTATGATTACTGGTGTCTTTAGTCGCCTCATAGAGACCTGGTATGAATCCTGGCTGTAGTCCCCTCATAGAGACCTGATATGAATCCTGGCAGTAGTCCCCTCATAGAGACCTGGTATGAATCCTGGCTGTAGTCCCCTCATAGTGACCTGGTATGATTCCTGGCTGTGGTCCCCTCATAGAGACCTGGTATGCATCCTGGCTGTAGTCCCCTCATAGAGACCTGGTATGATTCCTGGTTGTAGTCCCCTCATAGAGACCTGGTATGAATCCTGGATGTAGTCCCCTCATAGAGACCTGGTATGCATACTGGCTGTAGTCCCCTCATAGAGACCTGGTATGATTCCTGGTTGTAGTTCCCTCATAGAGACCTGGTATGATTCCTGGTTGTAGTCCCCTCATAGAGACCTGGTATGAATCCTGGCTGTAGTCCCCTCATAGAGACCTGGTATGAATCCTGGCTGTAGTCCCCTCATAGAGACCTGGTATGAAACCTGGCTGTAGTCCCCTCATAGAGACCTGGTATGAATTCTGGCTGTAGTCCCCTCATAGAGACCTGTTATGAATCCTGGCTGTAGTCCCCTCATAGAGACCTGGTATGAATCCTGGCAGTAGTCCCCTCATAGAGACCTGGTATGAATCCTGGCTGTAATCCCCTCATAGTGACCTGGTATGATTCCTGGCTGTGGTCCCCTCATAGAGACCTGGTATGATTCCTGGTTGTAGTCCCCTCATAGAGACCTGGTATGAATCCTGGATGTAGTCCCCTCATAGAGACCTGGTATGCATCCTGGCTGTAGTCCCCTCATAGAGACCTGGTATGATTCCTGGTTGTAGTTCCCTCATAGAGACCTGGTATGATTCCTGGTTGTAGTCCCCTCATAGAGACCTGGTATGATTCCTGTTTATAGTCCCCTCATAGAGACCTGGTATGCATCCTGGCTGTAGTCCCCTCATAGAGACCTGGTATGATTCCTGGTTGTAGTTCCCTCATAGAGACCTGGTATGATTCCTGGTTGTAGTCCCCTCATAGAGACCTGGTATGATTCCTGTTTATAGTCCCCTCATAGAGACCTGGTATGAATCCTGGATGTAGTCCCCTCATAGAGACCTGGTATGAATCCTGGTTGTAGTCCCATCATCGAGACCTGTAATGAATCCTGGCTGTAGTCCCCTCATAGAGACCTGGTATGATTCCTGGTTGTAGTCCCTTCATAGAGACCTGGTATGAATCCTGGCTGTAGTCCCCTCATAGAGACCTGGTATGATTACTGGTTGTAGTCCCCTCATAGAGACCTGGTATGATTCCTGTTTATAGTCCCCTCATAGAGACCTGGTATGAATCCTGGCTGTAGTCCCCTCATAGTGACCTGGTAGGAATCCTGTCTTTAGTCGCCTCATAGAGACCTGGTATGAATCCTGGCTGTAGTCCGCTCAAAGAGACATGGTATGATTCCTGGTTGTAGTCCCCTCATAGAGACCTGGTATGATTCCTGGCTGTAGTCCCCTCATCGAGACCTGGTATGAATGCTGGTTGTAGTCCCCTCATAGAGACCTGGTAAGAATCCTGGCTGTAGTCCCCTCATAGAGACCTGGTATGAATCCTGGCTGTAGTCCCCTCATAGTGACCTGGTATGAATCCTGGCTGTAGTCCCCTTATAGAGACCTAGTATGAATCCTGGCTGTAGTCCCCTTATAGAGACCTAGTATGAATCCTGGCTGTAATCCCCTCATAGAGACCTGGTATGAATCCTGGCTGTAGTCCCCTCATAGAGACCTGGTATGATTCTTGGTTGTAGTCCCCTCATAGAGACTTGGTATGATTCCTGGTTGTAGTCCCCTCATAAGGACCTGGTATGATTCCTGGTTGTAGTCCCCTCATAGAGACCTAGTATGAATCCTGGCTGTAGTCCCCTCATAGAGACCTGGTATGAATCCTGGCTGTAGTCCCCTCATAGAGACCTGGTATGATTACTGGTTGTATTCCCCTCATAGAGACCTGGTATGAATCCTGGCTGTAGTCCCCTCATAGAGACCTGGTATTATTCCTGGTTGTAGTCCCCTCATAGAGACTTGGTATGATTCCTGGTTGTAGTCCCCTCATAAGGACCTGGTATGATTCCTGGTTGTAGTCCCCTCATAGAGACCTGGTATGAATCCTGGCTGTAGTCCCCTCATAGTGACCTGGTATGAATCCTGGCTGTAGTCCCCTTATAGAGACCTAGTATGAATCCTGGCTGTAGTCCCCTTATAGAGACCTAGTATGAATCCTGGCTGTAGTCCCCTCATAGAGACCTGGTATGAATCCTGGCTGTAGTCCCCTCATAGAGACCTGGTATGATTCTTGGTTGTAGTCCCCTCATAGAGACTTGGTATGATTCCTGGTTGTAGTCCCCTCATAAGGACCTGGTATGATTCCTGGTTGTAGTCCCCTCATAGAGACCTAGTATGAATCCTGGCTGTAGTCCCCTCATAGAGACCTGGTATGAATCCTGGCTGTAGTCCCCTCATAGAGACCTGGTATGATTACTGGTTGTATTCCCCTCATAGAGACCTGGTATGAATCCTGGCTGTAGTCCCCTCATAGAGACCTGGTATTATTCCTGGTTGTAGTCCCCTCATAGAGACTTGGTATGATTCCTGGTTGTAGTCCCCTCATAAGGACCTGGTATGATTCCTGGTTGTAGTCCCCTCATAGAGACCTGGTATGAATCCTGGCTGTAGTCCCCTCATAGTGACCTGGTATGAATCCTGGCTGTAGTCCCCTTATAGAGACCTAGTATGAATCCTGGCTGTAGTCCCCTTATAGAGACCTAGTATGAATCCTGGCTGTAGTCCCCTCATAGAGACCTGGTATGAATCCTGGCTGTAGTCCCCTCATAGAGACCTGGTATGATTACTGGTTGTATTCCCCTCATAGAGACCTGGTATGAATCCTGGCTGTAGTCCCCTCATAGAGACCTGGTATGATTCCTGGTTGTAGTCCCCTCATAGAGACTTGGTATGATTCCTGGTTGTAGTCCCCTCATAGAGACCTGGTATGAATCCTGGTTGTAGTCCCCTCATAGAGACCTGGTATGATTCCTGGTTGTAGTCCCCTCATAGAGACCTGGTATGAATCCTGGCTGTAGTCCCCTCATAGAGACCTGGTATGAATCCTGGCTGTAGTCCCCTCATAGAGACCTGGTATGAATCCTGGCTGTAGTCCCCTCATAGAGACCTGGTATGAATCCTGGCTGTAGTCCCCTCATAGAAACCTGGTATGATTCCTGGTTGTAGTCCCCTCATAGAGACCTGGTATGAATCCTGGCTGTAGTCCCCTCATAGAGACCTGGTAGGATTCCTGTCTTTAGTCCCCTCATAGAGACCTGGTATGCATCCTGGCTGTAGTCCCCTCATAGAGACCTGGTATGATTCCTGGTTGTAAGTCCCCTCATAGAGACCTGGTATGAATCCTGGATGTAGTCCCCTCATAGAGACCTGGTATGCATCCTGGCTGTAGTCCCCTCATAGAGACCTGGTATGATTCCTGGTTGTAGTTCCCTCATAGAGACCTGGTATGATTCCTGGTTGTAGTCCCCTCATAGAGACCTGGTATGATTCCTGTTTATAGTCCCCTCATAGAGACCTGGTATGCATCCTGGCTGTAGTCCCCTCATAGAGACCTGGTATGATTCCTGGTTGTAGTTCCCTCATAGAGACCTGGTATGATTCCTGGTTGTAGTCCCCTCATAGAGACCTGGTATGATTCCTGTTTATAGTCCCCTCATAGAGACCTGGTATGAATCCTGGCTGTAGTCCCCTCATAGAGACCTGGTATGAATCCTGGTTGTAGTCCCCCATCGAGACCTGTAATGAATCCTGGTTGTAGTCCCCTCATAGAGACCTGGTAAGAATCCTGGCAGTAGTCCCCTCATAGAGACCTGGTATGATTCCTGGATGTAGTCCCCTCATAGAGACCTGGTATGATTCCTGGTTGTAGTCCCTTCATAGAGACCTGGTATGATTCCTGGATGTAGTCCCCTCATAGAGACCTGGTATGAATCCTGGCTGTATTCCCCTCATAGAAACCTGGTATGATTCCTGGTTGTAGTCCCCTCATAGAGACCTGGTATGAATCCTGGCTGTAGTCCCCTCATAGAGACCTGGTAGGATTCCTGTCTTTAGTCCCCTCATAGACCTGGTATGAATCCTGGCTGTAGTCCCCTCATAGAGACCTTGTATGATTTCTGGTTGTGGTCTCCTCATAGAGACCTGGTATGATTCCTGGCTGTGGTCCCCTCATAGAGACCTGGTATGATTACTGGTGTCTTTAGTCGCCTCATAGAGACCTGGTATGAATCCTGGCTGTAGTCCCCTCATAGAGACCTGGTATGATTCCTGGTTGTAGTCCCCTCATAGAGACATGGTATGAATCCTGGCTGTGGTCCCCTCATAGAGACCTGGTATGATTCCTGGTTGTTGTCGCCTCATAGAGACCTGGTATGAATCCTGGCTGTAGTCCCCTCATAGAGACCTGGTATGATTCCTGGTTGTAGTCCCCTCATAGAGACCTGGTATGATTCCTGGCTGTGGTCCCCTCATAGAGACCTGGTATGATTACTGGTGTCTTTAGTCGCCTCATAGAGACCTGGTATGAATCCTGGCTGTAGTCCCCTCATAGAGACCTGATATGAATCCTGGCAGTAGTCCCCTCATAGAGACCTGGTATGAATCCTGGTTGTAGTCCCCTCATAGAGACTTGGTATGATTCCTGGTTGTAGTCCCCTCATAGAGACCTGGTATGAATCCTGGTTGTAGTCCCCTCATAGAGACCTGGTATGATTCCTGGTTGTAGTCCCCTCATAGAGACCTGGTATGAATCCTGGCTGTAGTCCCCTCATAGAGACCTGGTATGAATCCTGGCTGTAGTCCCCTCATAGAGACCTGGTATTATTCCTGGTTGTAGTCCCCTCATAGAGACTTGGTATGATTCCTGGTTGTAGTCCCCTCATAAGGACCTGGTATGATTCCTGGTTGTAGTCCCCTCATAGAGACCTGGTATGAATCCTGGCTGTAGTCCCCTCATAGTGACCTGGTATGAATCCTGGCTGTAGTCCCCTTATAGAGACCTAGTATGAATCCTGGCTGTAGTCCCCTTATAGAGACCTAGTATGAATCCTGGCTGTAGTCCCCTCATAGAGACCTGGTATGAATCCTGGCTGTAGTCCCCTCATAGAGACCTGGTATGATTACTGGTTGTATTCCCCTCATAGAGACCTGGTATGAATCCTGGCTGTAGTCCCCTCATAGAGACCTGGTATGATTCCTGGTTGTAGTCCCCTCATAGAGACTTGGTATGATTCCTGGTTGTAGTCCCCTCATAGAGACCTGGTATGAATCCTGGTTGTAGTCCCCTCATAGAGACCTGGTATGATTCCTGGTTGTAGTCCCCTCATAGAGACCTGGTATGAATCCTGGCTGTAGTCCCCTCATAGAGACCTGGTATGAATCCTGGCTGTAGTCCCCTCATAGAGACCTGGTATGAATCCTGGCTGTAGTCCCCTCACTCTAGAGACCTGGTATGAATCCTGGCTGTAGTCCCCTCATAGAAACCTGGTATGATTCCTGGTTGTAGTCCCCTCATAGAGACCTGGTATGAATCCTGGCTGTAGTCCCCTCATAGAGACCTGGTAGGATTCCTGTCTTTAGTCCCCTCATAGAGACCTGGTATGCATCCTGGCTGTAGTCCCCTCATAGAGACCTGGTATGATTCCTGGTTGTAAGTCCCCTCATAGAGACCTGGTATGAATCCTGGATGTAGTCCCCTCATAGAGACCTGGTATGCATCCTGGCTGTAGTCCCCTCATAGAGACCTGGTATGATTCCTGGTTGTAGTTCCCTCATAGAGACCTGGTATGATTCCTGGTTGTAGTCCCCTCATAGAGACCTGGTATGATTCCTGTTTATAGTCCCCTCATAGAGACCTGGTATGCATCCTGGCTGTAGTCCCCTCATAGAGACCTGGTATGATTCCTGGTTGTAGTTCCCTCATAGAGACCTGGTATGATTCCTGGTTGTAGTCCCCTCATAGAGACCTGGTATGATTCCTGTTTATAGTCCCCTCATAGAGACCTGGTATGAATCCTGGCTGTAGTCCCCTCATAGAGACCTGGTATGAATCCTGGTTGTAGTCCCCTCATCGAGACCTGTAATGAATCCTGGTTGTAGTCCCCTCATAGAGACCTGGTAAGAATCCTGGCAGTAGTCCCCTCATAGAGACCTGGTATGATTCCTGGATGTAGTCCCCTCATAGAGACCTGGTATGATTCCTGGTTGTAGTCCCTTCATAGAGACCTGGTATGATTCCTGGATGTAGTCCCCTCATAGAGACCTGGTATGAATCCTGGCTGTATTCCCCTCATAGAAACCTGGTATGATTCCTGGTTGTAGTCCCCTCATAGAGACCTGGTATGAATCCTGGCTGTAGTCCCCTCATAGAGACCTGGTAGGATTCCTGTCTTTAGTCCCCTCATAGAGACCTGGTATGAATCCTGGCTGTAGTCCCCTCATAGAGACCTTGTATGATTTCTGGTTGTGGTCTCCTCATAGAGACCTGGTATGATTCCTGGCTGTGGTCCCCTCATAGAGACCTGGTATGATTACTGGTGTCTTTAGTCGCCTCATAGAGACCTGGTATGAATCCTGGCTGTAGTCCCCTCATAGAGACCTGGTATGATTCCTGGTTGTAGTCCCCTCATAGAGACATGGTATGAATCCTGGCTGTGGTCCCCTCATAGAGACCTGGTATGATTCCTGGTTGTTGTCGCCTCATAGAGACCTGGTATGAATCCTGGCTGTAGTCCCCTCATAGAGACCTGGTATGATTCCTGGTTGTAGTCCCCTCATAGAGACCTGGTATGATTCCTGGCTGTGGTCCCCTCATAGAGACCTGGTATGATTACTGGTGTCTTTAGTCGCCTCATAGAGACCTGGTATGAATCCTGGCTGTAGTCCCCTCATAGAGACCTGATATGAATCCTGGCAGTAGTCCCCTCATAGAGACCTGGTATGAATCCTGGCTGTAGTCCCCTCATAGTGACCTGGTATGATTCCTGGCTGTGGTCCCCTCATAGAGACCTGGTATGCATCCTGGCTGTAGTCCCCTCATAGAGACCTGGTATGATTCCTGGTTGTAGTCCCCTCATAGAGACCTGGTATGAATCCTGGATGTAGTCCCCTCATAGAGACCTGGTATGCATACTGGCTGTAGTCCCCTCATAGAGACCTGGTATGATTCCTGGTTGTAGTTCCCTCATAGAGACCTGGTATGATTCCTGGTTGTAGTCCCCTCATAGAGACCTGGTATGATTCCTGGTTGTAGTCCCCTCATAGAGACCTGGTATGAATCCTGGCTGTAGTCCCCTCATAGAGACCTGGTATGAATCCTGGCTGTAGTCCCCTCATAGAGACCTGGTATGAATCCTGGCTGTAGTCCCCTCATAGAGACCATGTATGATTCCTGGTTGTAGTCCCCTCATAGAGACCTGGTATGAATCCTGGCTGTAGTCCCCTCATAGAGACCTGGTATGAATCCTGGCTGTAGTCCCCTCATAGAGACCTGGTATGAAACCTGGCTTTAGTCCCCTCATAGAGACCTGGTATGAATTCTGGCTGTAGTCCCCTCATAGAGACCTGGTATGAATCCTGGCTGTAGTCCCCTCATAGAGACCTGGTATGAATCCTGGCAGTAGTCCCCTCATAGAGACCTGGTATGAATCCTGGCTGTAATCCCCTCATAGTGACCTGGTATGATTCCTGGCTGTGGTCCCCTCATAGAGACCTGGTATGCATCCTGGCTGTAGTCCCCTCGTAGAGACCTGGTATGCATCCTGGCTGTAGTCCCCTCATAGAGACCTGGTATGATTCCTGGTTGTAGTTCCCTCATAGAGACCTGGTATGATTCCTGGTTGTAGTCCCCTCATAGAGACCTGGTATGATTCCTGTTTATAGTCCCCTCATAGAGACCTGGTATGCATCCTGGCTGTAGTCCCCTCATAGAGACCTGGTATGATTCCTGGTTGTAGTTCCCTCATAGAGACCTGGTATGATTCCTGGTTGTAGTCCCCTCATAGAGACCTGGTATGATTCCTGTTTATAGTCCCCTCATAGAGACCTGGTATGAATCCTGCCTGTAGTCCCCTCATAGAGACCTGGTATGAATCCTGGTTGTAGTCCCCTCATCGAGACCTGTAATGAATCCTGGTTGTAGTCCCCTCATAGAGACCTGGTAAGAATCCTGGCAGTAGTCCCCTCATAGAGACCTGGTATGATTCCTGGATGTAGTCCCCTCATAGAGACCTGGTATGATTCCTGGTTGTAGTCCCTTCATAGAGACCTGGTATGATTCCTGGATGTAGTCCCCTCATAGAGACCTGGTATGAATCCTGGCTGTAGTCCCCTCATAGAAACCTGGTATGATTCCTGGTTGTAGTCCCCTCATAGAGACCTGGTATGAATCCTGGCTGTAGTCCCCTCATAGAGACCTGGTAGGATTCCTGTCTTTAGTCCCCCCATAGAGACCTGGTATGAATCCTGGCTGTAGTCCCCTCATAGAGACCTTGTATGATTTCTGGTTGTGGTCTCCTCATAGAGACCTGGTATGATTCCTGGCTGTGGTCCCCTCATAGAGACCTGGTATGATTACTGGTGTCTTTAGTCGCCTCATAGAGACCTGGTATGAATCCTGGCTGTAGTCCCCTCATAGAGACCTGGTATGATTCCTGGTTGTAGTCCCCTCATAGAGACATGGTATGAATCCTGGCTGTGGTCCCCTCATAGAGACCTGGTATGATTCCTGGTTGTTGTCCCCTCATAGAGACCTGGTATGAATCTTGGCTGTAGTCCCCTCATAGAGACCTGGTATGATTCCTGGTTGTAGTCCCCTCATAGAGACCTGGTATGATTCCTGGCTGTGGTCCCCTCATAGAGACCTGGTATGATTACTGGTGTCTTTAGTCGCCTCATAGAGACCTGGTATGAATCCTGGCTGTAGTCCCCTCATAGAGACCTGATATGAATCCTGGCAGTAGTCCCCTCATAGAGACCTGGTATGAATCCTGGCTGTAGTCCCCTCATAGTGACCTGGTATGATTCCTGGCTGTGGTCCCCTCATAGAGACCTGGTATGCATCCTGGCTGTAGTCCCCTCATAGAGACCTGGTATGATTCCTGGTTGTAGTCCCCTCATAGAGACCTGGTATGAATCCTGGATGTAGTCCCCTCATAGAGACCTGGTATGCATACTGGCTGTAGTCCCCTCATAGAGACCTGGTATGATTCCTGGTTGTAGTTCCCTCATAGAGACCTGGTATGATTCCTGGTTGTAGTCCCCTCATTGAGACCTGGTATGATTCCTGGTTGTGGTCCCTCATAGAGACCTGGTATGATTCCTGGTTGTGGTCCCCTCATAGAGACCTGGTATGATTCCTGGTTGTAGTCCCCTCAGAGACCTGGTATGAATCCTGGCTGTAGTCCCCTCATAGAGACCTGGTATGATTCCTGGTTGTAGTCCCCTCATAGAGACCTGGTATAAATCCTGGCTGTAGTCCCCTCATAGAGACCTGGTATGATTTCTGGTTGTAGTCCCCTCATAGAGACCTTGTATGATTTCTGGTTGTGGTCTCCTCATAGAGACCTGGTATGATTCCTGGCTGTGGTCCCCTCATAGAGACCTGGTATGATTACTGGTGTCTTTAGTCGCCTCATAGAGACCTGGTATGATTCCTGGCTGTAGTCCCCTCATAGAGACCTGGTATGATTCCTGGTTGTAGTCCCCTCATAGAGACATGGTATGAATCCTGGCTGTGGTCCCCTCATAGAGACCTGGTATGATTCCTGGTTGTTGTCCCCTCATAGAGACCTGGTATGAATCCTGGCTGTAGTCCCCTCATAGAGACCTGGTATGATTCCTGGTTGTGGTCCCCTCATAGAGACTTGGTATGATTCCTGGTTGTAGTCCCCTCATAGAGACCTGATATGAATCCTGGCTGTAGTCCCCTCATAGAGACCTGGTATGATTCCTGGTTGTAGTCCCCTCATTGAGACCTGGTATGATTCCTGGTTGTGGTCCCCTCATAGAGACCTGGTATGATTCCTGGTTGTGGTCCCCTCATAGAGACCTGGTATGATCCCTGGTTGTAGTCCCCTCAGAGACCTGGTATGAATCCTGGCTGTAGTCCCCTCATAGAGACCTGGTATGATTCCTGGTTGTAGTCCCCTCATAGAGACCTGGTATAAATCCTGGCTGTAGTCCCCTCATAGAGACCTGGTATGATTTCTGGTTGTAGTCCCCTCATAGAGACCTTGTATGATTTCTGGTTGTGGTCTCCTCATAGAGACCTGGTATGATTCCTGGCTGTGGTCCCCTCATAGAGACCTGGTATGATTACTGGTGTCTTTAGTCGCCTCATAGAGACCTGGTATGAATCCTGGCTGTAGTCCCCTCATAGAGACCTGGTATGATTCCTGGTTGTAGTCCCCTCATAGAGACATGGTATGAATCCTGGCTGTGGTCCCCTCATAGAGACCTGGTATGATTCCTGGTTGTTGTCCCCTCATAGAGACCTGGTATGAATCCTGGCTGTAGTCCCCTCATAGAGACCTGGTATGATTCCTGGTTGTAGTCCCCTCATAGAGACCTGGTATGATTCCTGGCTGTGGTCCCCTCATAGAGACCTGGTATGATTACTGGTGTCTTTAGTCGCCTCATAGAGACCTGGTATGAATCCTGGCTGTAGTCCCCTCATAGAGACCTGATATGAATCCTGGCAGTAGTCCCCTCATAGAGACCTGGTATGAATCCTGGCTGTAGTCCCCTCATAGTGACCTGGTATGATTCCTGGCTGTGGTCCCCTCATAGAGACCTGGTATGCATCCTGGCTGTAGTCCCCTCATAGAGACCTGGTATGATTCCTGGTTGTAGTCCCCTCATAGAGACCTGGTATGAATCATGGATGTAGTCCCCTCATAGAGACCTGGTATGCATACTGGCTGTAGTCCCCTCATAGAGACCTGGTATGATTCCTGGTTGTAGTTCCCTCATAGAGACCTGGTATGATTCCTGGTTGTAGTCCCCTCATAGAGACCTGGTATGATTCCTGTTTATAGTCCCCTCATAGAGACCTGGTATGATTCCTGGTTGTGGTCCCCTCATAGAGACTTGGTATGATTCCTGGTTGTAGTCCCCTCATAGAGACCTGGTATGAATCCTGGCTGTAGTCCCCTCATAGAGACCTGGTATGATTCCTGGTTGTAGTCCCCTCATAGAGACCTGGTATGATTCCTGGCTGTGGTCCCCTCATAGAGACCTGGTATGATTACTGGTGTCTTTAGTCGCCTCATAGAGACCTGGTATGAATCCTGGCTGTAGTCCCCTCATAGAGACCTGATATGAATCCTGGCAGTAGTCCCCTCATAGAGACCTGGTATGAATCCTGGCTGTAGTCCCCTCATAGTGACCTGGTATGATTCCTGGCTGTGGTCCCCTCATAGAGACCTGGTATGCATCCTGGCTGTAGTCCCCTCATAGAGACCTGGTATGATTCCTGGTTGTAGTCCCCTCATAGAGACCTGGTATGAATCCTGGATGTAGTCCCCTCATAGAGACCTGGTATGCATACTGGCTGTAGTCCCCTCATAGAGACCTGGTATGATTCCTGGTTGTAGTTCCCTCATAGAGACCTGGTATGATTCCTGGTTGTAGTCCCCTCATAGAGACCTGGTATGATTCCTGGTTGTAGTCCCCTCATAGAGACCTGGTATGAATCCTGGCTGTAGTCCCCTCATAGAGACCTGGTATGAATCCTGGCTGTAGTCCCCTCATAGAGACCTGGTATGAATCCTGGCTGTAGTCCCCTCATATAGACCATGTATGATTCCTGGTTGTAGTCCCCTCATAGAGACCTGGTATGAATCCTGGCTGTAGTCCCCTCATAGAGACCTGGTATGAATCCTGGCTGTAGTCCCCTCATAGAGACCTGGTATGAAACCTGGCTTTAGTCCCCTCATAGAGACCTGGTATGAATTCTGGCTGTAGTCCCCTCATAGAGACCTGGTATGAATCCTGGCTGTAGTCCCCTCATAGAGACCTGGTATGAATCCTGGCAGTAGTCCCCTCATAGAGACCTGGTATGAATCCTGGCTGTAATCCCCTCATAGTGACCTGGTATGATTCCTGGCTGTGGTCCCCTCATAGAGACCTGGTATGCATCCTGGCTGTAGTCCCCTCGTAGAGACCTGGTATGATTCCTGGTTGTAGTCTCCTCATAGAGACCTGGTATGAATCCTGGATGTAGTCCCCTCATAGAGACCTGGTATGCATCCTGGCTGTAGTCCCCTCATAGAGACCTGGTATGATTCCTGGTTGTAGTTCCCTCATAGAGACCTGGTATGATTCCTGGTTGTAGTCCCCTCATAGAGACCTGGTATGATTCCTGTTTATAGTCCCCTCATAGAGACCTGGTATGCATCCTGGCTGTAGTCCCCTCATAGAGACCTGGTATGATTCCTGGTTGTAGTTCCCTCATAGAGACCTGGTATGATTCCTGGTTGTAGTCCCCTCATAGAGACCTGGTATGATTCCTGTTTATAGTCCCCTCATAGAGACCTGGTATGAATCCTGGCTGTAGTCCCCTCATAGAGACCTGGTATGAATCCTGGTTGTAGTCCCCTCATCGAGACCTGTAATGAATCCTGGTTGTAGTCCCCTCATAGAGACCTGGTAAGAATCCTGGCAGTAGTCCCCTCATAGAGACCTGGTATGATTCCTGGATGTAGTCCCCTCATAGAGACCTGGTATGTTTCCTGGTTGTAGTCCCTTCATAGAGACCTGGTATGATTCCTGGATGTAGTCCCCTCATAGAGACCTGGTATGAATCCTGGCTGTAGTCCCCTCATAGAAACCTGGTATGATTCCTGGTTGTAGTCCCCTCATAGAGACCTGGTATGAATCCTGGCTGTAGTCCCCTCATAGAGACCTGGTAGGATTCCTGTCTTTAGTCCCCTCATAGAGACCTGGTATGAATCCTGGCTGTAGTCCCCTCATAGAGACCTTGTATGATTTCTGGTTGTGGTCTCCTCATAGAGACCTGGTATGATTCCTGGCTGTGGTCCCCTCATAGAGACCTGGTATGATTACTGGTGTCTTTAGTCGCCTCATAGAGACCTGGTATGAATCCTGGCTGTAGTCCCCTCATAGAGACCTGGTATGATTCCTGGTTGTAGTCCCCTCATAGAGACATGGTATGAATCCTGGCTGTGGTCCCCTCATAGAGACCTGGTATGATTCCTGGTTGTTGTCCCCTCATAGAGACCTGGTATGAATCCTGGCTGTAGTCCCCTCATAGAGACCTGGTATGATTCCTGGTTGTAGTCCCCTCATAGAGACCTGGTATGATTCCTGGCTGTGGTCCCCTCATAGAGACCTGGTATGATTACTGGTGTCTTTAGTCGCCTCATAGAGACCTGGTATGAATCCTGGCTGTAGTCCCCTCATAGAGACCTGATATGAATCCTGGCAGTAGTCCCCTCATAGAGACCTGGTATGAATCCTGGCTGTAGTCCCCTCATAGTGACCTGGTATGATTCCTGGCTGTGGTCCCCTCATAGAGACCTGGTATGCATCCTGGCTGTAGTCCCCTCATAGAGACCTGGTATGATTCCTGGTTGTAGTCCCCTCATAGAGACCTGGTATGAATCCTGGATGTAGTCCCCTCATAGAGACCTGGTATGCATACTGGCTGTAGTCCCCTCATAGAGACCTGGTATGATTCCTGGTTGTAGTTCCCTCATAGAGACCTGGTATGATTCCTGGTTGTAGTCCCCTCATTGAGACCTGGTATGATTCCTGGTTGTGGTCCCCTCATAGAGACCTGGTATGATTCCTGGTTGTGGTCCCCTCATAGAGACCTGGTATGATTCCTGGTTGTAGTCCCCTCAGAGACCTGGTATGAATCCTGGCTGTAGTCCCCTCATAGAGACCTGGTATGATTCCTGGTTGTAGTCCCCTCATAGAGACCTGGTATAAATCCTGGCTGTAGTCCCCTCATAGAGACCTGGTATGATTTCTGGTTGTAGTCCCCTCATAGAGACCTTGTATGATTTCTGGTTGTGGTCTCCTCATAGAGACCTGGTATGATTCCTGGCTGTGGTCCCCTCATAGAGACCTGGTATGATTACTGGTGTCTTTAGTCGCCTCATAGAGACCTGGTATGATTCCTGGCTGTAGTCCCCTCATAGAGACCTGGTATGATTCCTGGTTGTAGTCCCCTCATAGAGACATGGTATGAATCCTGGCTGTGGTCCCCTCATAGAGACCTGGTATGATTCCTGGTTGTTGTCCCCTCATAGAGACCTGGTATGAATCCTGGCTGTAGTCCCCTCATAGAGACCTGGTATGATTCCTGGTTGTGGTCCCCTCATAGAGACTTGGTATGATTCCTGGTTGTAGTCCCCTCATAGAGACCTGATATGAATCCTGGCTGTAGTCCCCTCATAGAGACCTGGTATGATTCCTGGTTGTAGTCCCCTCATTGAGACCTGGTATGATTCCTGGTTGTGGTCCCCTCATAGAGACCTGGTTTGATTCCTGGTTGTGGTCCCCTCATAGAGACCTGGTATGATCCCTGGTTGTAGTCCCCTCAGAGACCTGGTATGAATCCTGGCTGTAGTCCCCTCATAGAGACCTGGTATGATTCCTGGTTGTAGTCCCCTCATAGAGACCTGGTATAAATCCTGGCTGTAGTCCCCTCATAGAGACCTGGTATGATTTCTGGTTGTAGTCCCCTCATAGAGACCTTGTATGATTTCTGGTTGTGGTCTCCTCATAGAGACCTGGTATGATTCCTGGCTGTGGTCCCCTCATAGAGACCTGGTATGATTACTGGTGTCTTTAGTCGCCTCATAGAGACTTGGTATGAATCCTGGCTGTAGTCCCCTCATAGAGACCTGGTATGATTCCTGGTTGTAGTCCCCTCATAGAGACATGGTATGAATCCTGGCTGTGGTCCCCTCATAGAGACCTGGTATGATTCCTGGTTGTTGTCCCCTCATAGAGACCTGGTATGAATCCTGGCTGTAGTCCCCTCATAGAGACCTGGTATGATTCCTGGTTGTAGTCCCCTCATAGAGACCTGGTATGATTCCTGGCTGTGGTCCCCTCATAGAGACCTGGTATGATTACTGGTGTCTTTAGTCGCCTCATAGAGACCTGGTATGAATCCTGGCTGTAGTCCCCTCATAGAGACCTGATATGAATCCTGGCAGTAGTCCCCTCATAGAGACCTGGTATGAATCCTGGCTGTAGTCCCCTCATAGTGACCTGGTATGATTCCTGGCTGTGGTCCCATCATAGAGACCTGGTATGCATCCTGGCTGTAGTCCCCTCATAGAGACCTGGTATGATTCCTGGTTGTAGTCCCCTCATAGAGACCTGGTATGAATCCTGGATGTAGTCCCCTCATAGAGACCTGGTATGCATACTGGCTGTAGTCCCCTCATAGAGACCTGGTATGATTCCTGGTTGTAGTTCCCTCATAGAGACCTGGTATGATTCCTGGTTGTAGTCCCCTCATAGAGACCTGGTATGATTCCTGTTTATAGTCCCCTCATAGAGACCTGGTATGATTCCTGGTTGTGGTCCCCTCATAGAGACTTGGTATGATTCCTGGTTGTAGTCCCCTCATAGAGACCTGATATGAATCCTGGCTGTAGTCCCCTCATAGAGACCTGGTATGAATCCTGGCTGTAGTCCCCTCATAGAGACCTGGTATAAATCCTGGCTGTAGTCCCCTCATAGAGACCTGGTATGATTCCTGGTTGTAGTCCCCTCATTGAGACCTGGTATGATTCCTGGTTGTGGTCCCCTCATAGAGACCTGGTATGATTCCTGGTTGTGGTCCCCTCATAGAGACCTGGTATGATTCCTGGTTGTATTCCCCTCAGAGACCTGGTATGAATCCTGGCTGTAGTCCCCTCATAGAGACCTGGTATGATTCCTGGTTGTAGTCCCCTCATAGAGACCTGGTATAAATCCTGGCTGTAGTCCCCTCATAGAGACCTGGTATGATTTCTGGTTGTAGTCCCCTCATAGAGACCTGGTATGATTCCTGGTTGTGGTCCCCTCATAGAGACCTGGTATGATTCCTGGTTGTAGTCCCCTCATTGAGACCTGGTATGATTCCTGGTTGTGGTCCCCTCATAGAGACCTGGTATGATTCCTGGTTGTAGTCCCCTCATAGAGACCTGGTATGAATCCTGGCTGTAGTCCCCTCATAGAGACCTGGTATGAGTCCTGGTTGTAGTCCCCTCATAGAGACCTGGTATGATTCCTGGTTGTAGTTCCCTCATAGAGACCTGGTATGATTCCTGTTTATAGTCCGCTCATAGAGACCTGGTATGAATCCTGGCTGTAGTCCCCTCATAGTGACCTGGTAGGAATCCTGTCTTTAGTCGCCTCATAGAGACCTGGTATGAATCCTGGCTGTAGTCCCCTCATAGAGACCATGTATGATTCCTGGTTGTAGTCCACACATAGAGACCTGGTATGAATCCTGGCTCTAGTCCCCTCATAGAGACCTGGTATGAATCCTGGCTGTAGTCCCCTCATAGAGACCTGGTATGAATCCTGGCTGTAGTCCCCTCAAAGGGACATGGTATGATTCCTGGTTGTAGTCCCCTCATAGAGACCTGGTATGATTCCTGGCTGTAGTCCCCTCATCGAGACCTGGTATGATTCCTGGCTGTAGTCCCCTCATCGAGACCTGGTATGAATCCTGGTTGTAGTCCCCTCATAGAGACCTGGTAAGAATCCTGGCTGTAGTCCCCTCATAGAGACCTGGTATGATTCCTGGCTGTAGTCCCCTCATAGAGAACTGGTATGAATCCTGGCTGTAGTCCCCTTATAGAGACCTAGTATGAATCCTGGCTGTAGTCCCCTTATAGAGACCTAGTATGAATCCTGGCTGTAGTCCCCTCATAGAGACCTGGTATGAATCCTGGCTGTAGTCCCCTCATAGAGACCTGGTATGATTACTGGTTGTAGTCCCCTCATAGAGAACTGGTATGAATCCTGGCTGTAGTCCCCTCATAGAGACCTGGTATGAATCCTGGCTGTAGTCCCCTCATAGAGACCTGGTATGAATCCTGGCTGTAGTCCCCTCATAGAGACATGGTATGATTCCTGGTTGTGGTCCCCTCATAGAGACCTGGTATGAATCCTGGTTGTAGTCCCCTCATAGAGACCTGGTATGATTCCTGGTTGTAGTCCCCTCATAGAGACCTGGTATGATTCCTGGTTGTGGTCCCCTCATAGAGACCTGGTATGATTCCTGGTTGTAGTCCCCTCATAGAGACCTGGTATGATTCCTGGTTGTAGTCCCCTCATAGAGACCTGGTATGATTCCTGGTTGTAGTCCCCTCATAGAGACCTGGTATGATTCCTGTTTATAGTCCCCTCATAGAGACCTGGTATGAATCCTGGCTGTAGTCCCCTCATAGTGAACTGGTAGGAATCCTGTCTTTAGTCGCCTCATAGAGACCTGGTAGGAATCCTGGCTGTAGTCCCCTCATAGAGACCATGTATGATTCCTGGTTGTAGTCCCCTCATAGAGACATGGTATGAATCCTGGCTGTAGTCCCCTCATAGAGACCTGGTATGAATCCTGGCTGTAGTCCCCTCATAGAGACCTGGTATGAATCCTGGCTGTAGTCCCCTCAAAGAGACATGGTATGATTCCTGGTTGTAGTCCCCTCATAGAGACCTGGTATGAATCCTGGCTGTAGTCCCCTCATCGAGACCTGGTATGAATCCTGGTTGTAGTCCCGTCATAGAGACCTGGTATGATTCCTGGTTGTGGTCCCCTCATAGAGACCTGGTATGATTCCTGGTTGTAGTCCCCTCATAGAGACCTGGTATGATTCCTGTTTATAGTCCCCTCATAGAGACCTGGTATGAATCCTGGCTGTAGTCCCCTCATAGTGAACTGGTAGGAATCCTGTCTTTAGTCGCCTCATAGAGACATGGTATGAATCCTGGCTGTAGTCCCCTCATAGAGACCTGGTATGAATCCTGGCTGTAGTCCCCTCATAGAGACCTGGTATGAATCCTGGCTGTAGTCCCCTCAAAGAGACATGGTATGATTCCTGGTTGTAGTCCCCTCATAGAGACCTGGTATGAATCCTGGCTGTAGTCCCCTCATAGAGACCTGGTATGAATCCTGGTTGTAGTCCCGTCATAGAGACCTGGTATGATTCCTGGTTGTGGTCCCCTCATAGAGACCTGGTATGATTCCTGGTTGTAGTCCCCTCATTGAGACCTGGTATGATTCCTGGTTGTGGTCCCCTCATAGAGACCTGGTATGATTCCTGGCTGTAGTCCCCTCATCGAGACCTGGTATGAATCCTGGTTGTAGTCCCCTCATAGAGACCTGGTAAGAATCCTGGCTGTAGTTCCCTCATAGAGACCTGGTATGATTCCTGGCTGTAGTCCCCTCATAGAGAACTGGTATGAATCCTGGCTGTAGTCCCCTTATAGAGACCTAGTATGAATCCTGGCTGTAGTCCCCTTATAGAGACTTAGTATGAATCCTGGCTGTAGTCCCCTCATAGAGACCTGGTATGAATCCTGGCTGTAGTCCCCTCATAGAGACCTGGTATGATTACTGGTTGTAGTCCCGTCATAGAGAACTGGTATGAATCCTGGCTGTAGTCCCCTCATAGAGACCTGGTATGAATCCTGGCTGTAGTCCCCTCATAGAGACCTGGTATGAATCCTGGCTGTAGTCCCCTCATAGAGACATGGTATGATTCCTGGTTGTGGTCCCCTCATATAGACCTGGTATGAATCCTGGTTGTAGTCCCCTCATAGAGACCTGGTATGATTCCTGGTTGTAGTCCCCTCATAGAGACCTGGTATGATTCCTGGTTGTGGTCCCCTCATAGAGACCTGGTATGATTCCTGGTTGTAGTCCCCTCATAGAGACCTGGTATGATTCCTGGTTGTAGTCCCCTCATAGAGACCTGGTATGATTCCTGGTTGTAGTCCCCTCATAGAGACCTGGTATGATTCATGTTTATAGTCCCCTCATAGAGACCTGGTATGATTCCTGGTTGTAGTTCCCTCATAGAGACCTGGTATGATTCCTGTTTATAGTCCGCTCATAGAGACCTGGTATGAATCCTGGCTGTAGTCCCCTCATAGTGACCTGGTAGGAATCCTGTCTTTAGTCGCCTCATAGAGACCTGGTATGAATCCTGGCTGTAGTCCCCTCATAGAGACCATGTATGATTCCTGGTTGTAGTCCACACATAGAGACCTGGTATGAATCCTGGCTCTAGTCCCCTCATAGAGACCTGGTATGAATCCTGGCTGTAGTCCCCTCATAGAGACCTGGTATGAATCCTGGCTGTAGTCCCCTCAAAGGGACATGGTATGATTCCTGGTTGTAGTCCCCTCATAGAGACCTGGTATGATTCCTGGCTGTAGTCCCCTCATCGAGACCTGGTATGATTCCTGGCTGTAGTCCCCTCATCGAGACCTGGTATGAATCCTGGTTGTAGTCCCCTCATAGAGACCTGGTAAGAATCCTGGCTGTAGTCCCCTCATAGAGACCTGGTATGATTCCTGGCTGTAGTCCCCTCATAGAGAACTGGTATGAATCCTGGCTGTAGTCCCCTTATAGAGACCTAGTATGAATCCTGGCTGTAGTCCCCTTATAGAGACCTAGTATGAATCCTGGCTGTAGTCCCCTCATAGAGACCTGGTATGAATCCTGGCTGTAGTCCCCTCATAGAGACCTGGTATGATTACTGGTTGTAGTCCCCTCATAGAGAACTGGTATGAATCCTGGCTGTAGTCCCCTCATAGAGACCTGGTATGAATCCTGGCTGTAGTCCCCTCATAGAGACCTGGTATGAATCCTGGCTGTAGTCCCCTCATAGAGACATGGTATGATTCCTGGTTGTGGTCCCCTCATAGAGACCTGGTATGAATCCTGGTTGTAGTCCCCTCATAGAGACCTGGTATGATTCCTGGTTGTAGTCCCCTCATAGAGACCTGGTATGATTCCTGGTTGTGGTCCCCTCATAGAGACCTGGTATGATTCCTGGTTGTAGTCCCCTCATAGAGACCTGGTATGATTCCTGGTTGTAGTCCCCTCATAGAGACCTGGTATGATTCCTGGTTGTAGTCCCCTCATAGAGACCTGGTATGATTCCTGTTTATAGTCCCCTCATAGAGACCTGGTATGAATCCTGGCTGTAGTCCCCTCATAGTGAACTGGTAGGAATCCTGTCTTTAGTCGCCTCATAGAGACCTGGTAGGAATCCTGGCTGTAGTCCCCTCATAGAGACCATGTATGATTCCTGGTTGTAGTCCCCTCATAGAGACATGGTATGAATCCTGGCTGTAGTCCCCTCATAGAGACCTGGTATGAATCCTGGCTGTAGTCCCCTCATAGAGACCTGGTATGAATCCTGGCTGTAGTCCCCTCAAAGAGACATGGTATGATTCCTGGTTGTAGTCCCCTCATAGAGACCTGGTATGAATCCTGGCTGTAGTCCCCTCATCGAGACCTGGTATGAATCCTGGTTGTAGTCCCGTCATAGAGACCTGGTATGATTCCTGGTTGTGGTCCCCTCATAGAGACCTGGTATGATTCCTGGTTGTAGTCCCCTCATAGAGACCTGGTATGATTCCTGTTTATAGTCCCCTCATAGAGACCTGGTATGAATCCTGGCTGTAGTCCCCTCATAGTGAACTGGTAGGAATCCTGTCTTTAGTCGCCTCATAGAGACCTGGTAGGAATCCTGGCTGTAGTCCCCTCATAGAGACCATGTATGATTCCTGGTTGTAGTCCCCTCATAGAGACATGGTATGAATCCTGGCTGTAGTCCCCTCATAGAGACCTGGTATGAATCCTGGCTGTAGTCCCCTCATAGAGACCTGGTATGAATCCTGGCTGTAGTCCCCTCAAAGAGACATGGTATGATTCCTGGTTGTAGTCCCCTCATAGAGACCTGGTATGAATCCTGGCTGTAGTCCCCTCATCGAGACCTGGTATGAATCCTGGTTGTAGTCCCCTCATAGAGACCTGGTATGAATCCTGGCTGTAGTCCCCTCATAGAGACCTGGTATGAATCCTGGCTGTAGTCCCCTCAAAGAGACATGGTATGATTCCTGGTTGTAGTCCCCTCATAGAGAACTGGTATGAATCCTGGCTGTAGTCCCCTTATAGAGACCTGGTAGTCCCCTTATAGAGACTTAGTATGAATCCTGGCTGTAGTCCCCTCATAGAGACCTGGTATGAATCCTGGCTGTAGTCCCCTCATAGAGACCTGGTATGATTCCTGGTTGTAGTCCCCTCATTGAGACCTGGTATGATTCCAGGTTGTGGTCCCCTCATAGAGACCTGGTATGATTCCTGGCTGTAGTCCCCTCATCGAGACCTGGTATGAATCCTGGTTGTAGTCCCCTCATAGAGACCTGGTAAGAATCCTGGCTGTAGTTCCCTCATAGAGACCTGGTATGATTCCTGGCTGTAGTCCCCTCATAGAGAACTGGTATGAATCCTGGCTGTAGTCCCCTTATAGAGACCTAGTATGAATCCTGGCTGTAGTCCCCTTATAGAGACTTAGTATGAATCCTGGCTGTAGTCCCCTCATAGAGACCTGGTATGAATCCTGGCTGTAGTCCCCTCATAGAGACCTGGTATGATTACTGGTTGTAGTCCCGTCATAGAGAACTGGTATGAATCCTGGCTGTAGTCCCCTCATAGAGACCTGGTATGAATCCTGGCTGTAGTCCCCTCATAGAGACATGGTATGATTCCTGGTTGTGGTCCCCTCATATAGACCTGGTATGAATCCTGGTTGTAGTCCCCTCATAGAGACCTGGTATGATTCCTGGTTGTAGTCCCCTCATAGAGACCTGGTATGATTCCTGGTTGTGGTCCCCTCATAGAGACCTGGTATGATTCCTGGTTGTAGTCCCCTCATAGAGACCTGGTATGATTCCTGGTTGTAGTCCCCTCATAGAGACCTGGTATGATTCCTGGTTGTAGTCCCCTCATAGAGACCTGGTATGATTCATGTTTATAGTCCCCTCATAGAGACCTGGTATGAATCCTGGCTGTAGTCCCCTCATAGTGAACTGGTAGGAATCCTGTCTTTAGTCGCCTCATAGAGACCTGGTAGGAATCCTGGCTGTAGTCCCCTCATAGAGACCATGTATGATTCCTGGTTGTAGTCCCCTCATAGAGACATGGTATGAATCCTGGCTGTAGTCCCCTCATAGAGACCTGGTATGAATCCTGGCTGTAGTCCCCTCATAGAGACCTGGTATGAATCCTGGCTGTAGTCCCCTCAAAGAGACATGGTATGATTCCTGGTTGTAGTCCCCTCATAGAGACCTGGTATGAATCCTGGCTGTAGTCCCCTCATCGAGACCTGGTATGAATCCTGGTTGTAGTCCCCTCATAGAGACCTGGTATGAATCCTGGCTGTAGTCCCCTCATAGAGACCTGGTATGAATCCTGGCTGTAGTCCCCTCATAGTGACCTGGTATGAATCCTGGCTGTAGTCCCCTCATAGAGACCTGGTATGAATCCTGGCTGTAGTCCCCTCAAAGAGACATGGTATGATTCCTGGTTGTAGTCCCCTCATAGAGACCTGGTATGATTCCTGGCTGTAGTCCTCTCATCGAGACCTGGTATGAATCCTGGTTGTAGTCCCCTCATAGAGACCTGGTATGAATCCTGGCTGTAGTCCCCTCATAGAGACCTGGTATGAATCCTGGCTGTAGTCCCCTCATAGTGACCTGGTATGAATCCTGGCTGTAGTCCCCTTATAGAGACCTAGTATGAATCCTGGCTGTAGTCCCCTTATAGAGACCTAGTATGAATCCTGGCTGTAGTCCCCTCATAGAGACCTGGTATGAATCCTGGCTGTAGTCCCCTCATAGAGACCTGGTATGATTACTGGTTGTAGTCCCCTCATAGAGACCTGGTATGAATCCTGGCTGTAGTCCCCTCATAGAGACCTGGTATGAATCCTGGCTGTAGTCCCCTCATAGAGACCTGGTATGAATCCTGGCTGTAGTCCCCTCATAGAGACCTGGTATGATTCCTGGTTGTAGTCCCCTCATAGAGACCTGGTATGAATCCTGGCTGTAGTCCCGTCATAGAGACCTGGTATGAATCCTGTCTTTAGTCCCCTCATAGAGACCTGGTATGAATCCTGGCTGTAGTCCCCTCATAGAGACCTGATATGAATCCTGGCTGTAGTCGCCCCATAGAGACCTTGTATGAATCCTGGCTGTAGTCCCCTCATAGAGACCTGGTATGACATTACATCTCCCTCTATATGGCTCTAACAGCCAGCTTGCCTCCCTATATATGGCTCTAACAGCCAGCTAGCCTATATCTCCCTCTATATGGCTCTAACAGCCAGCTAGCCTCCCTCTATATGGCTCTAACAGTTAGCTAGCCTCCCTCTATATGGCTCTAACAGTCAGCTAGCCACCCTCTATATGGCTCTAACAGCCAGCTAGCCTCCCTCTATATGACTCTAACAGTTAGCTAGCCTCCCTCTATATGGCTCTAACAGTCAGTTAGACTACACCTCCCTCTATATGGCTCTAACAGCCAGCTAGACAACATCTCCCTCTATATGGCTCTAACAGTCAGCTAGCCACCCTCTATATGGCTCTAACAGCCAGCTAGCCTCCCTCTATATGACTCTAACAGGCAGCTAGCCTCCCTCTATATGGCTCTAACAGCCAGCTAGCCTACACCTCTCTCTATATGGCTCTAACAGTCAGCTAGCCTCCCTCTATATGGCTCTAACAGCCAGCTAGCCTACACCTCCCTCTATATGGCTCTAACAGCCAGCTAGCCTCCCTCTATATAGCTCTAACAGTCAGCTAGCCTACACCTCCCTCTATATGGCTCTAACAGTCAGCTAGCCTACACCTCCCTCTTTATGGCTCTAACAGTTAGCTAGCCTACACCTCCCTCTATATGGCTCTAACAGCCAGCTAGCCTCCCTCTATATGGCTCTAACAGTCAGCTAGCCTCCCTCTATATGGCTCTAACAGCCAGCTAGCCTCCCTCTATATGGCTCTAACAGTCAGCTAGCCTCCCTCTATACGGCTCTAACAGCCAGCTAGCCTCCTGCTATATGACTCTAACAGTCAGCTAGCCTTCCTCTATATGGCTCTAACAATCAGCTAGCCTACACCTCCCTCTATATGGCTCTAACAGCTAGCTAGCCTCCCTCTATATGGCTCTAACAGTCAGCTAGCCTACACCTCCCTCTATATGGCTCTAACAGTCAGCTAGCCTCCCTCTATATGGCTCTAACAGTCAGCTAGCCTCCCTCTATATGGCTCTAACAGCCAGCTAGCCTCCCGCTATATGGCTCTAACAGCCAGCTAGCCTACACCTCCCTCTATATAGCTCTAACAGCCAGCTAGCCTCCCTCTATATGGCTCTAACAGCCAGCTAGCCTTCCTCTATATGGCTCTAACAATCAGCTAGCCTACACCTCCCTCTATATGGCTCTAACAGCTAGCTAGCCTCCCTCTATATGGCTCTAACAGTCAGCTAGCCTACACCTCCCTCTATATGGCTCTAACAGTCACCTAGCCTACACCTCCCTCTATATGGCTCTAACAGTCAGCTAGCCTACACCTCCCTCTATATGGCTCTAACAGCCAGCTAGCCTACACCTCCTCTATATGGCTCTAACAGTCAGCTAGGCTACACCTCCCTCTATATGGCTCTAACAGTCAGCTAGCCTCCTCTATATGGCTCTAACAGTCAGCTAGCCTCCTCTATATGGCTCTAACAGCCAGCTAGCCTCCCTCTATATGGCTCTAACAGTCAGCTAGCCTGCCTCTATATGGCTCTAACAGCCAGCTATTCTCCCTCTATATGGCTCTAACAGCCAGCTAGCCTCCCTCTATATGGCTCTAACAGCCAGCTAGCCTACACCTCCTCTATATGGCTCTAACAGTCAGCTAACCTACACCCCCTATATATGGCTCTAACAGTCAGCTAGCCTACACCTCCCTCTATATGGCTCTAACAGTCAGCTAGCCTACACCTTCCTCTATATGGCTCTAACAGTCAGCTAGCCTACACCTCCCTCTATATGGCTCTAACAGCCAGCTAGCCTACACCTCCCTCTATATGGCTCTAACAGTCAGCTAGGCTACACCTCCCTCTATATGGCTCTAACAGCCAGCTAGCCTCCCTCTATATGGCTCTAACAGCCAGCTAGCCTCCCTCTATATGGCTCTAACAGTCAGCTAGCCTCCCTCTATATGGCTCTAACATCCAGCTAGCCTCCCTATATATGGCTCTAACAGTCAGCTAGCCTACACCTCACTCTATATGGCTCTAACAGTCAGCTAGCCTACACCTCCCTCTATATGGCTCTAACAGCCAGCTAGCCTACACCTCCCTCTATATGGCTCTAACAGTCAGCTAGCCTCCCTCTATATGGCTCTAACAGTCAGCTAGCCTATACCTCCCTCTATATGGCTCTAACAGCCAGCTAGCCTCCCTCTATATGGCTCTAACAGTCAGCTAGCCTACACCTCCCTCTATATGGCTCTAACAGTCAGCTAGCCTACACCTCCCTCTATATGGCTCTAACAGTCAGCTAGCCTACACCTCCCTCTATATGGCTCTAACAGCCAGCTAGCCTCCCGCTATATGGCTCTAACAGCCAGCTAGCCTACACCTCCCTCTAAATAGCTCTAACAGCCAGCTAGCCTCCCTCTATATGGCTCTAACAGCCAGCCAGCCTTCCTCTATATGGCTCTAACAATCAGCTAGCCTACACCTCCCTCTATATGGCTCTAACAGCTAGCTAGCCTCCCTCTATATGGCTCTAACAGTCAGCTAGCCTCCCTCTATATGGCTCTAACAGTCAGCTAGCCTCCCTCTATATGGCTCTAACAGCCAGCTAGCCTCCCGCTATATGGCTCTAACAGCCAGCTAGCCTACACCTCCCTCTATATAGCTCTAACAGCCAGCTAGCCTCCCTCTATATGGCTCTAACAGCCAGCTAGCCTCCCTCTCTATGGCTCCAACAGTCAGCTAGCCTACACCTCCCTCTATATGGCTCTAACAGCCAGCTAGCCTCCCTCTATTTGGCTCTAACAGTCAGCTAGCCTACACCTACCTCTATATGGCTCTAACAGTCACCTAGCCTACACCTCCCTCTTTATGGCTCTAACAGTCAGCTAGCCTACACCTCCCTCTATATGGCTCTAACAGCCAGCTAGCCTACACCTCCCGCTATATGGCTCTAACAGTCAGCTAGCCTCCCTCTATATGGCTCTAACAGTCAGCTAGCCTCCCTCTATATGGCTCTAACAGCCAGCTAGCCTCCCTCTATATGGCTCTAACAGCCAGCTAGCCTCCCTCTATATGGCTCTAACAGTCAGCTAGCCTCCCTCTATATGGCTCTAACAGCCAGCTAGCCTCCCTCTATATGGCTCTAACAGCCAGCTAGCCTCCCTCTATATGGCTCTAACAGTCAGCTAGCCTAGACCTCCCTCTATATGGCTCTAACAGTCAGCTAACCTACACCTCCCTCTATATGGCTCTAACAGTCAGCTAGCCTACACCTCCCTCTATATGGCTCTAACAGTCAGCTAGCCTACACCTCCCTCTATATGGCTCTAACAGTCAGCTAGCCTACACCTCCCTCTATATGGCTCTAACAGTCAGCTAGCCTCCCTCTATATGGCTCTAACAGTCAGCTAGCCTCCCTCTATATGGCTCTAACAGTCAGCTAGCCTCCCTCTATATGGCTCTAACAGTCAGCTAGCCTCCCTCTATATGGCTCTAACAGTCAGCTAGCCTCCCTCTATATGGCTCTAACAGCCAGCTAGCCTCCCGCTATATGGCTCTAACAGCCAGCTAGCCTACACCTCCCTCTATATAGCTCTAACAGCCAGCTAGCCTCCCTCTATATAGCTCTAACAGCCAGCTAGCCTCCCTCTATATGGCTCTAACAATCAGCTAGCCTACACCTCCCTCTATATGGCTCTAACAGCTAGCTAGCCTCCCTCTATATGGCTCTAACAGTCAGCTAGCCTACACCTCCCCCTATATGGCTCTAACAGTCAGCTAGCCTCCCGCTATATGGCTCTAACAGCCAGCTAGCCTACACCTCCCTCTATATAGCTCTAACAGCCAGCTAGCCTCCCTCTATATGGCTCTAACAGCCAGCTAGCCTTCCTCTATATGGCTCTAACAATCAGCTAGCCTACACCTCCCTCTATATGGCTCTAACAGCTAGCTAGCCTCCCTCTATATGGCTCTAACAGTCAGCTAGCCTACACCTCCCTCTATATGGCTCTAACAGCCAGCTAGCCTCCCTCTATATGGCTCTAACAGTCAGCTAGCCTACACCTCCCTCTATATGGCTCTAACAGTCACCTAGCCTACACCTCCCTCTATATGGCTCTAACAGTCAGCTAGCCTACACCTCCCTCTATATGGCTCTAACAGCCAGCTAGCGTACACCTCCCTCTATATGGCTCTAACAGTCAGCTAGGCTACACCTCCCTCTATATGACTCTAACAGCCAGCTAGCCTCCCTCTATATGGCTCTAACAGCCAGCTAGCCTACACCTCCCTCTATATGGCTCTAACAGTCAGCTAGCCTCCCTCTATATGGCTCTAACAGCCAGCTAGCCTACACCTCCCTCTATATGGCTCTAACAGCCAGCTAGCCTCCCTCTATATAGCTCTAACAGTCAGCTAGCCTACACCTCCCTCTATATGGCTCTAACAGTCAGCTAGCCTACACCTCCCTCTTTATGGCTCTAACAGTTAGCTAGCCTACACCTCCCTCTATATGGCTCTAACAGCCAGCTAGCCTCCCTCTATATGGCTCTAACAGTCAGCTAGCCTCCCTCTATATGGCTCTAACAGCCAGCTAGCCTCCCGCTATATGACTCTAACAGTCAGCTACCCTCCCCCTATATGGCTCTAACAGTCAGCTAGCCTTCCTCTATATGGCTCTAACAATCAGCTAGCCTACACCTCCCTCTATATGGCTCTAACAGCTAGCTAGCCTCCCTCTATATGGCTCTAACAGTTAGCTAGCCTACACCTCCCTCTATATGGCTCTAACAGTCAGCTAGCCTCCCTCTATATGGCTCTAACAGTCAGCTAGCCTCCCTCTATATGGCTCTAACAGCCAGCTAGCCTCCCGCTATATGGCTCTAACAGCCAGCTAGCCTACACCTCCCTCTATATAGCTCTAACAGCCAGCTAGCCTACACCTCCCTCTATATGGCTCTAACAGCCAGCTAGCCTCCCTCTATATGGCTCTAACAGTCAGCTAGCCTACACCTCCCTCTATATGGCTCTAACAGTCACCTAGCATACACCTCCCTCTATATGGCTCTAACAGTCAGCTAGCCTACACCTCCCTCTATATGGCTCTAACAGCCAGCTAGCCTACACCTCCCTCTATATGGCTCTAACAGTCAGCTAGGCTACACCTCCCTCTATATGGCTCTAACAGTCAGCTAGCCTCCCTCTATATGGCTCTAACAGCCAGCTAGCCTCCCTCTATATGGCTCTAACAGTCAGCTAGCCTGCCTCTATATGGCTCTAACAGCCAGCTATTCTCCCTCTATATGGCTCTAACAGCCAGCTAGCCTCCCTCTATATGGCTCTAACAGCCAGCTAGCCTACACCTCCCTCTATATGGCTCTAACAGTCAGCTAACCTACACCCCCCTATATATGGCTCTAACAGTCAGCTAGCCTACACCTCCCTCTATATGGCTCTAACAGTCAGCTAGCCTACACCTTCCTCTATATGGCTCTAACAGTCAGCTAGCCTACACCTCCCTCTATATGGCTCTAACAGCCAGCTAGCCTACACCTCCCTCTATATGGCTCTAACAGTCAGCTAGGCTACACCTCCCTCTATATGGCTCTAACAGCCAGCTAGCCTCCCTCTATATGGCTCTAACAGTCAGCTAGCCTCCCTCTATATGGCTCTAACATCCAGCTAGCCTCCCTATATATGGCTCTAACAGTCAGCTAGCCTACACCTCACTCTATATGGCTCTAACAGCCAGCTAGCCTACACCTCCCTCTATATGGCTCTAACAGTCAGCTAGCCTCCCTCTATATGGCTCTAACAGTCAGCTAGCCTATACCTCCCTCTATATGGCTCTAACAGCCAGCTAGCCTCCCTCTATATGGCTCTAACAGTCAGCTAGCCTACACCTCCCTCTATATGGCTCTAACAGTCAGCTAGCCTACACCTCCCTCTATATGGCTCTAACAGTCAGCTACCCTACACCTCCCTCTATATGGCTCTAACAGCCAGCTAGCCTCCCGCTATATGGCTCTAACAGCCAGCTAGCCTACACCTCCCTCTAAATAGCTCTAACAGCCAGCTAGCCTCCCTCTATATGGCTCTAACAGCCAGCTAGCCTTCCTCTATATGGCTCTAACAATCAGCTAGCCTACACCTCCCTCTATATGGCTCTAACAGCTAGCTAGCCTCCCTCTATATGGCTCTAACAGTCAGCTAGCCTCCCTCTATATGGCTCTAACAGCCAGCTAGCCTCCCGCTATATGGCTCTAACAGCCAGCTAGCCTACACCTCCCTCTATATAGCTCTAACAGCCAGCTAGCCTCCCTCTATATGGCTCTAACAGCCAGCTAGCCTCCCTCTCTATGGCTCCAACAGTCAGCTAGCCTACACCTCCCTCTATATGGCTCTAACAGCCAGCTAGCCTCCCTCTATATGGCTCTAACAGTCAGCTAGCCTACACCTACCTCTATATGGCTCTAACAGCCAGCTAGCCTACACCTCCCGCTATATGGCTCTAACAGTCAGCTAGCCTCCCTCTATATGGCTCTAACAGTCAGCTAGCCTCCCTCTATATGGCTCTAACAGTCAGCTAGCCTCCCTCTATATGGCTCTAACAGCCAGCTAGCCTCCCTCTATATGGCTCTAACAGTCAGCTAGCCTCCCTCTATATGGCTCTAACAGTCAGCTAGCCTACACCTCCCTCTATATGGCTCTAACAGCCAGCTAGCGTACACCTCCCTCTATATGGCTCTAACAGTCAGCTAGGCTACACCTCCCTCTATATGACTCTAACAGCCAGCTAGCCTCCCTCTATATGGCTCTAACAGCCAGCTAGCCTACACCTCCCTCTATATGGCTCTAACAGTCAGCTAGCCTCCCTCTATATGGCTCTAACAGCCAGCTAGCCTACACCTCCTCTATATGGCTCTAACAGCCAGCTAGCCTCCCTCTATATAGCTCTAACAGTCAGCTAGCCTACACCTCCTCTATATGGCTCTAACAGTCAGCTAGCCTACACCTCCCTCTTTATGGCTCTAACAGTTAGCTAGCCTACACCTCCCTCTATATGGCTCTAACAGCCAGCTAGCCTCCCTCTATATGGCTCTAACAGTCAGCTAGCCTCCCTCTATATGGCTCTAACAGCCAGCTAGCCTCCCGCTATATGACTCTAACAGTCAGCTACCCTCCCCCTATATGGCTCTAACAGTCAGCTAGCCTTCCTCTATATGGCTCTAACAATCAGCTAGCCTACACCTCCCTCTATATGGCTCTAACAGCTAGCTAGCCTCCCTCTATATGGCTCTAACAGTCAGCTAGCCTACACCTCCCTCTATATGGCTCTTACAGTCAGCTAGCCTCCCTCTATATGGCTCTAACAGTCAGCTAGCCTCCCTCTATATGGCTCTAACAGCCAGCTAGCCTCCCGCTATATGGCTCTAACAGCCAGCTAGCCTACACCTCCCTCTATATAGCTCTAACAGCCAGCTAGCCTACACCTCCCTCTATATGGCTCTAACAGCCAGCTAGCCTCCCTCTATATGGCTCTAACAGTCAGCTAGCCTACACCTCCCTCTATATGGCTCTAACAGTCACCTAGCATACACCTCCCTCTATATGGCTCTAACAGTCAGCTAGCCTACACCTCCCTCTATATGGCTCTAACAGCCAGCTAGCCTACACCTCCCTCTATATGGCTCTAACAGTCAGCTAGGCTACACCTCCCTCTATATGGCTCTAACAGTCAGCTAGCCTCCCTCTATATGGCTCTAACAGCCAGCTAGCCTCCCTCTATATGGCTCTAACAGTCAGCTAGCCTGCCTCTATATGGCTCTAACAGCCAGCTATTCTCCCTCTATATGGCTCTAACAGCCAGCTAGCCTCCCTCTATATGGCTCTAACAGCCAGCTAGCCTACACCTCCCTCTATATGGCTCTAACAGTCAGCTAACCTACACCCCCCTATATATGGCTCTAACAGTCAGCTAGCCTACACCTCCCTCTATATGGCTCTAACAGTCAGCTAGCCTACACCTTCCTCTATATGGCTCTAACAGTCAGCTAGCCTACACCTCCCTCTATATGGCTCTAACAGCCAGCTAGCCTACACCTCCCTCTATATGGCTCTAACAGTCAGCTAGGCTACACCTCCCTCTATATGGCTCTAACAGCCAGCTAGCCTCCCTCTATATGGCTCTAACAGTCAGCTAGCCTCCCTCTATATGGCTCTAACATCCAGCTAGCCTCCCTATATATGGCTCTAACAGTCAGCTAGCCTACACCTCACTCTATATGGCTCTAACAGCCAGCTAGCCTACACCTCCTCTATATGGCTCTAACAGTCAGCTAGCCTCCCTCTATATGGCTCTAACAGTCAGCTAGCCTATACCTCCTCTATATGGCTCTAACAGCCAGCTAGCCTCCCTCTATATGGCTCTAACAGTCAGCTAGCCTACACCTCCTCTATATGGCTCTAACAGTCAGCTAGCCTACACCTCCCTCTATATGGCTCTAACAGTCAGCTACCCTACACCTCCCTCTATATGGCTCTAACAGCCAGCTAGCCTCCCGCTATATGGCTCTAACAGCCAGCTAGCCTACACCTCCCTCTAAATAGCTCTAACAGCCAGCTAGCCTCCCTCTATATGGCTCTAACAGCCAGCTAGCCTTCCTCTATATGGCTCTAACAATCAGCTAGCCTACACCTCCCTCTATATGGCTCTAACAGCTAGCTAGCCTCCCTCTATATGGCTCTAACAGTCAGCTAGCCTCCCTCTATATGGCTCTAACAGCCAGCTAGCCTCCCGCTATATGGCTCTAACAGCCAGCTAGCCTACACCTCCCTCTATATAGCTCTAACAGCCAGCTAGCCTCCCTCTATATGGCTCTAACAGCCAGCTAGCCTCCCTCTCTATGGCTCCAACAGTCAGCTAGCCTACACCTCCCTCTATATGGCTCTAACAGCCAGCTAGCCTCCCTCTATATGGCTCTAACAGTCAGCTAGCCTACACCTACCTCTATATGGCTCTAACAGTCACCTAGCCAACACCTCCCTCTTTATGGCTCTAACAGTCAGCTAGCCTACACCTCCCTCTATATGGCTCTAACAGCCAGCTAGCCTACACCTCCCGCTATATGGCTCTAACAGTCAGCTAGCCTCCCTCTATATGGCTCTAACAGTCAGCTAGCATCCCTCTATATGGCTCTAACAGCCAGCTAGCCTCCCTCTATATGGCTCTAACAGCCAGCTAGCCTCCCTCTATATGGCTCTAACAGTCAGCTAGCCTCCCTCTATATGGCTCTAACAGCCAGCTAGCCTCCCTCTATATGGCTCTAACAGCCAGCTAGCCTCCCTCTATATGGCTCTAACAGTCAGCTAGCCTAGACCTCCCTCTATATGGCTCTAACAGTCAGCTAACCTACACCTCCCTCTATATGGCTCTAACAGTCAGCTAGGCTACACCTCCCTCTATATGGCTCTAACAGTCAGCCAGCCTCCCTCTATATGGCTCTAACAGTCAGCTAGCCTCCCTCTATATGGCTCTAACAGTCAGCTAGCCTCCCTCTATATGGCTCTAACAGTCAGCTAGCCTCCCTCTATATGGCTCTAACAGTCAGCTAGCCTCCCTCTATATGGCTCTAACAGTCAGCTAGCCTCCCTCTATATGGCTCTAACAGTCAGCTAGCCTCCCTCTATATGGCTCTAACAGCCAGCTAGCCTCCCGCTATATGGCTCTAACAGCCAGCTAGCCTCCCTCCTCTATATAGCTCTAACAGCCAGCTAGCCTCCCTCTATATAGCAACAGCCAGCTAGCCTCCCTCTATATGGCTCTAACAGTCAGCTAGCCTACACCTCCCTCTATATGGCTCTAACATCCAGCTAGCCTCCCTATATATGGCTCTAACAGTCAGCTAGCCTACACCTCACTCTATATGGCTCTAACAGCCAGCTAGCCTCACCTCCCTCTATATGGCTCTAACAGTCAGCTAGCCTCCCTCTATATGGCTCTAACAGTCAGCTAGCCTATACCTCCCTCTATATGGCTCTAACAGCCAGCTAGCCTCCCTCTATATGGCTCTAACAGTCAGCTAGCCTACACCTCCCTCTATATGGCTCTAACAGTCAGCTAGCCTACACCTCCCTCTATATGGCTCTAACAGTCAGCTACCCTACACCTCCCTCTATATGGCTCTAACAGCCAGCTAGCCTCCCGCTATATGGCTCTAACAGCCAGCTAGCCTACACCTCCCTCTAAATAGCTCTAACAGCCAGCTAGCCTCCTCTATATGGCTCTAACAGCCAGCTAGCCTTCCTCTATATGGCTCTAACAATCAGCTAGCCTACACCTCCTCTATATGGCTCTAACAGCTAGCTAGCCTCCCTCTATATGGCTCTAACAGTCAGCTAGCCTCCCTCTATATGGCTCTAACAGCCAGCTAGCCTCCCGCTATATGGCTCTAACAGCCAGCTAGCCTACACCTCCCTCTATATAGCTCTAACAGCCAGCTAGCCTCCCTCTATATGGCTCTAACAGCCAGCTAGCCTCCCTCTCTATGGCTCCAACAGTCAGCTAGCCTACACCTCCCTCTATATGGCTCTAACAGCCAGCTAGCCTCCCTCTATATGGCTCTAACAGTCAGCTAGCCTACACCTACCTCTATATGGCTCTAACAGTCACCTAGCCAACACCTCCCTCTTTATGGCTCTAACAGTCAGCTAGCCTACACCTCCCTCTATATGGCTCTAACAGTCAGCTAGCCTCCCTCTATATGGCTCTAACAGTCAGCTAGCCTCCCTCTATATGGCTCTAACAGCCAGCTAGCCTCCCTCTATATGGCTCTAACAGCCAGCTAGCCTCCCTCTATATGGCTCTAACAGTCAGCTAGCCTCCCTCTATATGGCTCTAACAGCCAGCTAGCCTCCCTCTATATGGCTCTAACAGCCAGCTAGCCTCCCTCTATATGGCTCTAACAGTCAGCTAGCCTCCTCCTCTATATGGCTCTAACAGTCAGCTAACCTCACCTCCTCTATATGGCTCTAACAGTCAGCTAGACTACACCTCCTCTATATGGCTCTAACAGTCAGCCAGCCTCCTCTATATGGCTCTAACAGTCAGCTAGCCTCCTCTATATGGCTCTAACAGTCAGCTAGCCTCCCTCTATATGGCTCTAACAGTCAGCTAGCCTCCCTCTATATGGCTCTAACAGTCAGCTAGCCTCCCTCTATATGGCTCTAACAGTCAGCTAGCCTCCCTCTATATGGCTCTAACAGTCAGCTAGCCTCCCTCTATATGGCTCTAACAGCCAGCTAGCCTCCCGCTATATGGCTCTAACAGCCAGCTAGCCTCCCGCTATATGGCTCTAACAGCCAGCTAGCCTACACCTCCCTCTATATAGCTCTAACAGCCAGCTAGCCTCCACCTATATAGCTCTAACAGCCAGCTAGCCTCCCTCTATATGGCTCTAACAATCAGCTAGCCTACACCTCCCTCTATATGGCTCTAACAGCTAGCTAGCCTCCCTCTATATGGCTCTAACAGTCAGCTAGCCTACACCTCCCCCTATATGGCTCTAACAGTCAGCTAGCCTCCCTCTATATGGCTCTAACAGTCAGCTAGCCTCCCTCTATATGGCTCTAACAGCCAGCTAGCCTCCCGCTATATGGCTCTAACAGCCAGCTAGCCTACACCTCCCTCTATATAGCTCTACCAGCCAGCTAGCCTCCCTCTATATGGCTCTAACAGCCAGCTAGCCTTCCTCTATATGGCTCTAACAATCAGCTAGCCTACACCTCCCTCTATATGGCTCTAACAGCTAGCTAGCCTCCCTCTATATGGCTCTAACAGTCAGCTAGCCTACACCTCCCTCTATATGGCTCTAACAGCCAGCTAGCCTCCCTCTATATGGCTCTAACAGTCAGCTAGCCTACACCTCCCTCTATATGGCTCTAACAGTCACCTAGCCTACACCTCCCTCTATATGGCTCTAACAGTCAGCTAGCCTACACCTCCCTCTATATGGCTCTAACAGCCAGCTAGCCTACACCTCCCTCTATATGGCTCTAACAGTCAGCTAGGCTACACCTCCCTCTATATGGCTCTAACAGCCAGCTAGCCTCCCTCTATATGGCTCTAACAGTCAGCTAGCCTACACCTCCCTCTATATGGCTCTAACAGTCACCTAGCCTACACCTCCTCTATATGGCTCTAACAGTCAGCTAGCCTACACCTCCTCTATATGGCTCTAACAGCCAGCTAGCCTACACCTCCCTATATGGCTCTAACAGCCAGCTAGCCTACACCTCCCTCTATATGGCTCTAACAGTCAGCTAGCCTCCCTCTATATGGCTCTAACAGTCAGCTAGCCTACACCTCCCTCTATATGGCTCTAACAGCCAGCTAGCCTACACCTCCCTCTATATGGCTCGAACAGTCAGCTAGGCTACACCTCCCTCTATATGGCTCTAACAGCCAGCTAGCCTCCATCTATATGGCTCTAACAGTCAGCTAGCCTCCCTCTATATGGCTCTAACATCCAGCTAGCCTCCCTATATATGGCTCTAACAGTCAGCTAGCCTACACCTCACTCTATATGGCTCTAACAGTCAGCTAGCCTACACCTCCTCTATATGGCTCTAACAGCCAGCTAGCCTACACCTCCTCTATATGGCTCTAACAGTCAGCTAGCCTACACCTCCTCTATATGGCTCTAACAGTCAGCTAGCCTACACCTCCCTCTATATGGCTCTAACAGCCAGCTAGCCTCCCTCTATATGGCTCTAACAGTCAGCTAGCCTACACCTCCCTCTATATGGCTCTAACAGTCAGCTAGCCTACACCTCCCTCTATATGGCTCTAACAGTCAGCTAGCCTCCCGCTATATGGCTCTAACAGCCAGCTAGCCTACACCTCCCTCTAAATAGCTCTAACAGCCAGCTAGCCTCCCTCTATATGGCTCTAACAGCCAGCTAGCCTTCCTCTATATGGCTCTAAAAATCAGCTAGCCTACACCTCCCTCTATATGGCTCTAACAGCTAGCTAGCCTCCTTCTATATGGCTCTAACAGCTAGCTAGCCTCCCTCTATATGGCTCTAACAGCCAGCTAGCCTACACCTCCCTCTATATGGCTCTAACAGCCAGCTAGCCTCCCTCTATATGGCTCTAACAGCCAGCTAGCCTTCCTCTATATGGCTCTAACAATCAGCTAGCCTACACCTCCCTCTATATGGCTCTAACAGCTAGCTAGCCTCCCTCTATATGGCTCTAACAGTCAGCTAGCCTACACCTCCCTCTATATGGCTCTAACAGCCAGCTAGCCTCCCTCTATATGGCTCTAACAGTCAGCTAGACTACACCTCCCTCTATATGGCTCTAACAGTCACCTAGCCTACACCTCCCTCTATATGGCTCTAACAGTCAGCTAGCCTACACCTCCCTCTATATGGCTCTAACAGCCAGCTAGCCTACACCTCCCTCTATATGGCTCTAACAGTCACCTAGCCTACACCTCCCTCTATATGGCACTAACAGTCAGCTAGCCTACACCTCCCTCTATATGGCTCTAACAGTCAGCTATCCTACACCTCCCTCTATATGGCTCTAACAGTCAGCTAGCCTACACCTCCCTCTATATGGCATTAACAGCGAGCTAGCCTCCCTCTATATGGCTCTAACAGCCAGCTAGCCCACACCTCCCTCTATATGGCTCTAACAGCCAGCTAGCCTCCCTCTATATTGCTCTAACAGCCAGCTAGCCTACACCTCCCTCTATATGGCTCTAACAGTCAGCTAGCCCACACCTCCCTCTATATGGCTCTAACAGTCAGCTAGCCTCCCGCTATATGGCTCAAACAGCCAGCTAGCCTACACCTCCCTCTAAATAGCTCTAACAGCCAGCTAGCCTCCCTCTATATGGCTCTAACAGCCAGCTAGCCTTCCTCTATATGGCTCTAACAATCAGCTAGCCTACACCTCCCTCTATATGGCTCTAACAGCTAGCTAGCCTCCCTCTATATGGCTCTAACAGCCAGCTAGCCTACACCTCCCTCTATATGGCTCTAACAGTCAGCTAGCCTACACCTCCCTCTATATGGCTCTAACAGCCAGCTAGCCTCCCTCTATATAGCTCTAACAGCCAGCTAGCCTCCCTCTATATGGCTCTAACAATCAGCTAGCCTACACCTCCCTCTATATGGCTCTAACAGCTAGCTAGCCTCCCTCTATATGGCTCTAACAGTCAGCTAGCCTACACCTCCCCCTATATGGCTCTAACAGTCAGCTAGCCTCCCTCTATATGGCTCTAACAGTCAGCTAGCCTCCCTCTATATGGCTCTAACAGCCAGCTAGCCTCCCGCTATATGGCTCTAACAGCCAGCTAGCCTACACCTCCCTCTATATAGCTCTAACAGCCAGCTAGCCTCCCTCTATATGGCTCTAACAGCCAGCTAGCCTCCCTCTATATGGCTCTAACAGTCAGCTAGCCTACACCTCCCTCTATATGGCTCTAACAGCCAGCTAGCCTCCCTCTATATGGCTCTAACAGTCAGCTAGCCTACACCTCCCTCTATATGGCTCTAACAGTCAGCTAGCCTACACCTCCCTCTATATGGCTCTAACAGCCAGCTAGCCTACACCTCCCTCTATATGGCTCTAACAGTCAGCTAGGCTACACCTCCCTCTATATGGCTCTAACAGCCAGCTAGCCTCCCTCTATATGGCTCTAACAGTCAGCTAGCCTACACCTCCCTCTATATGGCTCTAACAGTCACCTAGCCTACACCTCCCTCTATATGGCTCTAACAGTCAGCTAGCCTACACCTCCCTCTATATGGCTCTAACAGCCAGCTAGCCTACACCTCCCTCTATATGGCTCTAACAGTCAGCTAGCCTCCCTCTATATGGCTCTAACAGTCAGCTAGCCTACACCTCCCTCTATATGGCTCTAACAGCCAGCTAGCCTACACCTCCCTCTATATGGCTCGAACAGTCAGCTAGGCTACACCTCCCTCTATATGGCTCTAACAGCCAGCTAGCCTCCCTCTATATGGCTCTAACAGTCAGCTAGCCTCCCTCTATATGGCTCTAACATCCAGCTAGCCTCCCTATATATGGCTCTAACAGTCAGCTAGCCTACACCTCACTCTATATGGCTCTAACAGTCAGCTAGCCTACACCTCCCTCTATATGGCTCTAACAGCCAGCTAGCCTACACCTCCCTCTATATGGCTCTAACAGTCAGCTAGCCTACACCTCCCTCTATATGGCTCTAACAGCCAGCTAGCCTCCCTCTATATGGCTCTAACAGTCAGCTAGCCTACACCTCCCTCTATATGGCTCTAACAGTCAGCTAGCCTACACCTCCCTCTATATGGCTCTAACAGTCAGCTAGCCTCCCGCTATATGGCTCTAACAGCCAGCTAGCCTACACCTCCCTCTAAATAGCTCTAACAGCCAGCTAGCCTCCCTCTATATGGCTCTAACAGCCAGCTAGCCTTCCTCTATATGGCTCTAAAAATCAGCTAGCCTACACCTCCCTCTATATGGCTCTAACAGCCAGCTAGCCTCCCTCTATATGGCTCTAACAGCCAGCCTTCCTCTATATGGCTCTAACAATCAGCTAGCCTACACCTCCCTCTATATGGCTCTAACAGCTAGCTAGCCTCCCTCTATATGGCTCTAACAGTCAGCTAGCCTACACCTCCTTCTATATGGCTCTAACAGCCAGCGAGCCTCCCTCTATATGGCTCTAACAGTCAGCTAGCCTACACCTCCCTCTATATGGCTCTAACAGTCACCTAGCCTACACCTCCCTCTATATGGCTCTAACAGTCAGCTAGCCTACACCTCCCTCTATATGGCTCTAACAGCCAGCTAGACTACACCTCCCTCTATATGGCTCTAACAGTCACCTAGCCTACACCTCCCTCTATATGGCACTAACAGTCAGCTAGCCTACACCTCCCTCTATATGGCTCTAACAGTCAGCTATCCTACACCTCCCTCTATATGGCTCTAACAGTCAGCTAGCCTACACCTCCCTCTATATGGCATTAACAGCGAGCTAGCCTCCCTCTATATGGCTCTAACAGCCAGCTAGCCCACACCTCCCTCTATATGGCTCTAACAGCCAGCTAGCCTCCCTCTATATTGCTCTAACAGCCAGCTAGCCTACACCTCCCTCTATATGGCTCTAACAGTCAGCTAGCCCACACCTCCCTCTATATGGCTCTAACAGTCAGCTAGCCTCCCGCTATATGGCTCAAACAGCCAGCTAGCCTACACCTCCTCTAAATGGCTCTAACAGCCAACTAGCCTCCTCTATATGGCTCTAACAGCTAGGTAGCCTTCCTCTCTATATGGCTCTAACAATCAGCTAGCCTACACCTCCCTCTATATGGCTCTAACAGCTAGCAGCCTCCCCTCTATATGGCTCTAACAGCCAGCTAGCCTACACCTCCTCTATATGGCTCTAACAGTCAGCTAGCCTACACCTCCCTCTATATGGCTCTAACAGCCAGCTAGCCTCCCTCTATATGGCTCTAACAGCCAGCTAGCCTTCCTCTATATGGCTCTAACAGTCAGCTAGCCTACACCTCCCTCTATATGGCTCTAACAGCTAGCTAGCCTCCTCTATATGGCTCTAACAGTCAGCTAGCCTACACCTCCCTCTATATGGCTCTAACAGCCAGCTAGCCTCCCTCTATATGGCTCTAACAGTCAGCTAGCCTACACCTCCTCTATATGGCTCTAACAGTCACCTAGCCTACACCTCCTCTATATGGCTCTAACAGTCAGCTAGCCTACACCTCCTCTATATGGCTCTAACAGTCACCTAGCCTACACCTCCCTCTATATGGCACTAACAGTCAGCTATCCTACACCTCCTCTATATGGCTCTAACAGTCAGCTAGCCTACACCTCCTCTATATGGCTCTAACAGCGAGCTAGCCTCCTCTATATGGCTCTAACAGTCAGCTAGCCCACACCTCCCTCTATATGGCTCTAACAGCCAGCTAGCCTCCCTCTATATTGCTCTAACAGCCAGCTAGCCTCCCTCTATATTGCTCTAACAGCCAGCTAGCCTACACCTCCCTCTATATGGCTCTAACAGTCAGCTAGCCCACACCTCCCTCTATATGGCTCTAACAGCCAGCTAGCCTCACCTCCTCTATATGGCTCTAACAGTCAGCTAGCCTACACCTCCTCTATATGGCTCTAACAGTCAGCTAGCCTACACCTCCCTCTATATGGCTGTCATCCAACTAGCCTACACCTCCCTCTATATGGCTCTAACAGTCAGCTAGCCTCCCTCCATATGACTCTAACAGTCAGCTAGCCTACACCTCCCTCTATATGGCTCTAACAGTCAGCTAGCCTCCCTCTATATGACTCTAACAGTCAGCCAGCCTACACCTCCCTCTATATGGCTCTAACAGTCAGCTAACCTACACCTCCCTCTATATGGCTCTAACAGTCAGCTAGCCTACACCTCCCTCTATATGGCTCTAACAGCCAGCTAGCCTCCCTCTATATGGCTCTAACAGTCAGCTAGCCTACACCTCCCTCTATATGGCTCTAACAGTCAGCTAGCCTCACCTCCCCTCTATGTGGCTCTAACAGTCAGCCAGCCTACACCTCCTCTATATGGCTCTAACAGTCAGCTAGCCTACACCTCCCTCTATGGGCTCTAACAGTCAGCTAGCCTACACCTCCCTCTATATGGCTCTAACAGTCAGCTAGCCTACACCTCCCTCTATATGGCTCTAACAGTCAGCTAGCCTACACCTCCCGCTATATGGCTCTAACAGCCAGCTAGCCTACACCTCCCTCTAAATGGCTCTAACAGCCAGCTAGCCTCACCTCTCTATATGGCTCTAACAGCCAGCTAGCCTCCTCTATATGGCTCTAAAAATCAGCTAGCCTACACCTCCCTCTATATGGCTCTAACAGCCAGCTAGCCTCCCTCTATATGGCTCTAACAGCCAGCCTTCCTCTATATGGCTCTAACAATCAGCTAGCCTACACCTCCTCTATATGGCTCTAACAGCTCAGCTAGCCTATATGGCTCTAACAGCCAGCTCCTCCCTCTATATGGCTCTAACAGCCAGCCTTCCTCTATATGGCTCTAACAATCAGCTAGCCTACACCTCCCTCTATATGGCTCTAACAGCTAGCTAGCCTCCCTCTATATGGCTCTAACAGTCAGCTAGCTACACCTCCCCTCTATATGGCTCTAACAGCCAGCTAGCCTCCCTCTATATGGCTCTCTAACAGTCAGCTAGCCTCACCTCCTCTATATGGCTCTAACAGTCACCTAGCCTACACCTCCTCTATATGGCTCTAACAGTCAGCTAGCCTACACCTCCCTCTATATGGCTCTAACAGCCAGCTAGACTACACCTCCTCTATATGGCTCTAACAGTCACCTAGCCTACACCTCCTCTATATGGCACTAACAGTCAGCTAGCCTACACCTCCTCTATATGGCTCTAACAGTCAGCTATCCTACACTCCCTCTATATGGCTCTAACAGTCAGCTAGCCTACACCTCCCTCTATATGGCATTAACAGCGAGCTAGCCTCCTCTATATGGCTCTAACAGCCAGCTAGCCCACACCTCCTCTATATGGCTCTAACAGCCAGCTAGCCTCCCTCTATATTGCTCTAACAGCCAGCTAGCCTACACCTCCTCTATATGGCTCTAACAGTCAGCTAGCCCACACCTCCCTCTATATGGCTCTAACAGTCAGCTAGCCTCCCGCTATATGGCTCAAACAGCCAGCTAGCCTACACCTCCTCTAAATAGCTCTAACAGCCAACTAGCCTCCTCTATATGGCTCTCCAGCCAGCTAGCCTTCCTCTATATGGCTCTAACAATCAGCTAGCCTACACCTCCCTCTATATGGCTCTAACAGCTAGCTAGCCTCCCTCTATATGGCTCTAACAGCCAGCTAGCCTACACCTCCCTCTATATGGCTCTAACAGTCAGCTAGCCTACACCTCCCTCTATATGGCTCTAACAGCCAGCTAGCCTCCCTCTATATGGCTCTAACAGCCAGCTAGCCTTCCTCTATATGGCTCTAACAGTCAGCTAGCCTACACCTCCCTCTATATGGCTCTAACAGCTAGCTAGCCTCCCTCTATATGGCTCTAACAGTCAGCTAGCCTACACCTCCCTCTATATGGCTCTAACAGCCAGCTAGCCTCCCTCTATATGGCTCTAACAGTCAGCTAGCCTACACCTCCCTCTATATGGCTCTAACAGTCACCTAGCCTACACCTCCCTCTATATGGCTCTAACAGTCAGCTAGCCTACACCTCCCTCTATATGGCTCTAACAGTCACCTAGCCTACACCTCCCTCTATATGGCACTAACAGTCAGCTATCCTACACCTCCCTCTATATGGCTCTAACAGTCAGCTAGCCTACACCTCCCTCTATATGGCATTAACAGCGAGCTAGCCTCCCTCTATATGGCTCTAACAGCCAGCTAGCCCACACCTCCCTCTATATGGCTCTAACAGCCAGCTAGCCTCCCTCTATATTGCTCTAACAGCCAGCTAGCCTCCCTCTATATTGCTCTAACAGCCAGCTAGCCTACACCTCCCTCTATATGGCTCTAACAGTCAGCTAGCCCACACCTCCCTCTATATGGCTCTAACAGTCAGCTGGCCAACACCTCCCTCTATATGGCTCTAACAGTCAGCTAGCCTACACCTCCCTCTATGTGGCTCTAACAGTCAGCTAGCCTACACCTCCCTCTATGTGGCATGTCATCCAACTAGCCTACACCTCCCTCTATATGGCTCTAACAGTCAGCTAGCCTCCCTCCATATGACTCTAACAGTCAGCTAGCCTACACCTCCCTCTATATGGCTCTAACAGTCAGCTAGCCTCCCTCCATATGACTCTAACAGTCAGCTAGCCTCCCTCTATATGACTCTAACAGTCAGCCAGCCTACACCTCCCTCTATATGGCTCTAACAGTCAGCTAACCTACACCTCCCTCTATATGGCTCTAACAGTCAGCTAGCCTACACCTCCCTCTATATGGCTCTAACAGCCAGCTAGCCTCCCTCTATATGGCTCTAACAGTCAGCTAGCCTACACCTCCCTCTATATGGCTCTAACAGTCAGCTAGCCTACACCTCCCTCTATGTGGCTCTAACAGTCAGCCAGCCTACACCTCCCTCTATATGGCTCTAACAGTCAGCTAGCCTACACCTCCCTCTATGTGGCTCTAACAGTCAGCTAGCCTACACCTCCCTCTATATGGCTCTAACAGTCAGCTAGCCTACACCTCCCTCTATATGGCTCTAACAGTCAGCTAGCCTACACCTCCCGCTATATGGCTCTAACAGCCAGCTAGCCTACACCTCCCTCTAAATAGCTCTAACAGCCAGCTAGCCTCCCTCTATATGGCTCTAACAGCCAGCTAGCCTTCCTCTATATGGCTCTAAAAATCAGCTAGCCTACACCTCCCTCTATATGGCTCTAACAGCCAGCTAGCCTCCCTCTATATGGCTCTAACAGCCAGCCTTCCTCTATATGGCTCTAACAATCAGCTCCTACACTCTCCCTCTATATGGCTCTAACAGCTAGCTAGCCTCCCTCTATATGGCTCTAACAGTCAGCTAGCCTACACCTCCTTCTATATGGCTCTAACAGCCAGCTAGCCTCCCTCTATATGGCTCTAACAGTCAGCTAGCCTACACCTCCCTCTATATGGCTCTAACAGTCAGCTAGCCTACACCTCCCTCTATATGGCTCTAACAGTCAGCTAGCCTACACCTCCTCTATATGGCTCTAACAGCCAGCTAGACTACACCTCCTCTATATGGCTCTAACAGTCACCTAGCCTACACCTCCCTCTATATGGCACTAACAGTCAGCTAGCCTACACCTCCCTCTATATGGCTCTAACAGTCAGCTATCCTACACCTCCTCTATATGGCTCTAACAGTCAGCTAGCCTACACCTCCTCTATATGGCATTAACAGCAGCTAGCCTCCTCTATATGGCTCTAACAGCCAGCTAGCCCACACCTCCCTCTATATGGCTCTAACAGCCAGCTAGCCTCCCTCTATATTGCTCTAACAGCCAGCTAGCCTACACCTCCCTCTATATGGCTCTAACAGTCAGCTAGCCCACACCTCCTCTATATGGCTCTAACAGTCAGCTAGCCTCCCGCTATATGGCTCAAACAGCCAGCTAGCCTACACCTCCTCTAAATAGCTCTAACAGCCAACTAGCCTCCCTCTATATGGCTATAGCTAGCCTTCCTCTATATGGCTCTAACAATCAGCTAGCCTACACCTCCCTCTATATGGCTCTAACAGCTAGCTAGCCTCCCTCCTCTATATGGCTCTAACAGCCAGCTAGCCTACACCTCCCTCTATGGCTCTAACAGCCAGCTAGCCTACACCTCCCTCTATATGGCTCTAACAGCCAGCTAGCCTCCCTCTATATGGCTCTAACAGCCAGCTAGCCTTCCTCTATATGGCTCTAACAGTCAGCTAGCCTCCTCTATATGGCTCTAACAGTTAAGCTAGCCTATATGGCTCTAACAGCTAGCTAGCCTCCCCTCTATATGGCTCTAACAGTCAGCTAGCCTACACCTCCCTCTATATGGCTCTAACAGCCAGCTAGCCTCCCTCTATATGGCTCTAACAGTCAGCTAGCCTACACCTCCCTCTATATGGCTCTAACAGTCACCTAGCCTACACCTCCCTCTATATGGCTCTAACAGTCAGCTAGCCTACACCTCCCTCTATATGGCTCTAACAGTCACCTAGCCTACACCTCCCTCTATATGGCACTAACAGTCAGCTATCCTACACCTCCTCTATATGGCTCTAACAGTCAGCTAGCCTACACCTCCTCTATATGGCATTAACAGCCAGCTAGCCTCCCTCTATATGGCTCTAACAGCCAGCTAGCCCACACCTCCTCTATATGGCTCTAACAGCCAGCTAGCCTCCCTCTATATTGCTCTAACAGCCAGCTAGCCCTCTATATGCTCTAACAGCCAGCTAGCCTACACCTCCTCTATATGGCTCTAACAGTCAGCTAGCCTACACCTCCCTCTATATGGCTCTAACAGTCAGCTGGCCTACACCTCCTCTATATGGCTCTAACAGTCAGCTAGCCTACACCTCCCTCTATGTGGCTCTAACAGTCAGCTAGCCTACACTCCCTCTATGTGGCATGTCATCCAACTAGCCTCCCTCTATATGGCTCTAACAGTCAGCTAGCCTCCCTCCATATGACTCTAACAGTCAGCTAGCCTACACCTCCCTCTATATGGCTCTAACAGTCAGCTAGCCTCCCTCTATATGACTCTAACAGTCAGCCAGCCTACACCTCCCTCTATATGGCTCTAACAGTCAGCTAACCTACACCTCCCTCTATATGGCTCTAACAGTCAGCTAGCCTACACCTCCCTCTATATGGCTCTAACAGCCAGCTAGCCTCCCTCTATATGGCTCTAACAGTCAGCTAGCCTACACCTCCCTCTATATGGCTCTAACAGTCAGCTAGCCTACACCTCCTCTATGTGGCTCTAACAGTCAGCCAGCCTACACCTCCTCTATATGGCTCTAACAGTCAGCTAGCCTACACCTCCTCTATATGGCTCTAACAGTCAGCTAGCCTACACCTCCTCTATATGGCTCTAACAGTCAGCTAGCCTACACCTCCCTCTATATGGCTCTAACAGTCAGCTAGCCTACACCTCCCTCTATATGGCTCTAACAGCCAGCTAGCCTCCCTCTATATGGCTCTAACAGCAGCTAGCCCACACCTCCTCTATATGGCTCTAACAGCCAGCTAGCCTCCCTCTATATGGCTCTAACAGTCAGCTAGCCTACACCTCCTCTATATGGCTCTAACAGTCAGCTAGCCTACACCTCCTCTATATGGCTCTAACAGTCAGCTAGCCTACACCTCCCTCTATATGGCTCTAACAGCCAGCTAGCCTCCCGCTATATGGCTCTAACAGCCAGCTAGACTCCCTCTATATGGCTCTAACAGCCAGGTAGCCTTCCTCTATATGGCTCTAACAATCAGCTAGCCTACACCTCCCTCTATATGGCTCTAACAGCTAGCTAGCCTCCCTCTATATGGCTCTAACAGCCAGCTAGCCTACACCTCCCTCTATATGGCTCTAACAGTCAGCTAGCCTACACCTCCCTCTATATGGCACTAACAGTCAGCTAGCCTACACCTCCCTCTATATGGCTCTAACAGTCATCTAGCCTACACCTCCCTCTATATGGCTCTAACAGTCAGCTAGCCTACACTCCTCTATATGGCATTAACAGCCAGCTAGCCTCCCTCTATATGGCTCTAACAGCCAGCTAGCCCACACCTCCCTCTATATGGCTCTAACAGCCAGCTAGCCTACACCTCCCTCTATATGGCTCTAACAGTCAGCTAGCCTACACCTCCCTCTATATGGCTCTAACAGCCAGCTAGCCTACACCTCCCTCTATATGGCTCTAACAGTCAGCTAGCCTACACCTCCCTCTATGTGGCTCTAACAGCCAGCTAGCCTACACCTCCCTCTATATGGCTCTAACAGTCAGCTAGCCTACACCTCCCTCTATGTGGCATGTCATCCAACTAGCCTACACCTCCCTCTATATGGCTCTAACAGTCAGCTAGCCTCCCTCCATATGACTCTAACAGTCAGCTAGCCTACACCTCCCTCTATATGGCTCTAACAGTCAGCCAGCCTCCCTCTATATGACTCTAACAGTCAGCCAGCCTACACCTCCCTCTATATGGCTCTAACAGTCAGCTAACCTACACCTCCCTCTATATGGCTCTAACAGTCAGCTAGCCTACACCTCCCTCTATATGGCTCTAACAGCCATCTAGCCTCCCTCTATATGGCTCTAACAGTCAGCTAGCCTACACCTCCCTGTATATGGCTCTAACAGTCAGCTAGCCTACACCTCCCTCTATATGGCTCTAACAGTCAGCTAGCCTACACCTCCCTCTATGTGGCTCTAACAGTCAGCTAGCCTACACCTCCCTCTATATGGCTCTAACAGTCAGCTAGCCTACACCTCCCTCTATATGGCTCTAACAGTCCAGCTAGCCTCACCTCCTCTATATGGCTCTAACAGCCAGCTAGCCTCCTCTCTATATGGCTCTAACAGCCAGCTAGCCCACACCTCCTCTATATGGCTCTAACAGCCAGCTAGCCTACACCTCCTCTATATGGCTCTAACAGCCAGCTAGCCTCCTCTATATGGCTCTAACAGCCAGCTAGCCTACACCTCCTCTATATGGCTCTAACAGTCAGCTAGCCCACACTCCTCTATATGGCTCTAACAGTCCAGCTAGCCTACACCTCCCTCTATATGGCTCTAACAGCCAGCTAGCCTACACCTCCCTCTATATGGCTCTAACAGCCAGCTAGCCTACACCTCCTCTATATGGCTCTAACAGTCAGCTAGCCTACACCTCCCTCTATATGAATCTAACAGCCAGCTAGCCTACACCTCCTCTATATGGCTCTAACAGTCAGCTAGCCTACACCTCCCTCTATATGGCTCTAACAGTCAGCTAGCCTACACCTCCTCTATATGGCTCTAACAGTCAGCTAGCCTACACCTCCTCTATATGGCTCTAACATCCAGCTAGCCTCCCTCTATATGACTCTAACAGTCAGCTAGCCTACACCTCCCTCTATATGACTCTAATAGTCAGCTAGCCTACACCTCCCTCTATATGGCTCTAACAGCCAGCTAGCCTACACCTCCTCTATATGGCTCTAACAGTCAGCTAGCCTCCTCTATATGGCTCTAACAGTCAGCTAGCCTACACCTCCCCTCTATATGGCTCTAACAGCCAGCTAGCCTCCCTCTATATGGCTCTAACAGTCAGCTAGCCTACACCTCCCTCTATATGGCTCTAACAGTCAGCTAGCCTACACCTCCTCTATATGGCTCTAACAGTCAGCTAGCCTACACCTCCCTCTATATGGCTCTAACAGCCAGCTCAGCTAGGCTCTAACAGCCAGCTCCCCTCTATATGGCTCTAACAGCCAGGTAGCCTTCCTCTATATGGCTCTAACAGTCAGCTAGCCTACACCTCCTCTATATGGCTCTAACAGCTAGCTAGCCTCCCTCTATATGGCTCTAACAGCCAGCTAGCCTACACCTCCCTCTATATGGCTCTAACAGTCAGCTAGCCTCACCTCCCCTCTATATGGCACTAACAGTCAGCTAGCCTACACCTCCCTCTATATGGCTCTAACAGTCAGCTAGCCTACACCTCCCTCTATATGGCATAACAGCCAGCTAGCCTCCCTCTATATGGCTCTAACAGCCAGCTAGCCCACACCTCCTCTATATGGCTCTAACAGCCAGCTAGCCTACACCTCCTCTATATGGCTCTAACAGCCAGCTAGCCTCCCTCCTCTATATGGCTCTAACAGCCAGCTAGCCTACACCTCCCTCTATGGCTCTAACAGTCAGCTAGCCTACACCTCCTCTATATGGCTCTAACAGCCAGCTCCTAGCCTCCCCTCTATATGGCCTAACAGTCACACCTCCCTCTATATGGCTCTAACAGTCAGCTAGCCTACACCTCCTCTATATGGCTCTAACAGCCAGCTAGCCTCCCTCTATATGGCTCACAGTCAGCTAGCCTCCCTCTATATGGCTCTAACAGCCAGCAGCCTCCCCTATATGGCTCTAACAGCCAGCTAGCCTCCCGCTATATGGCTCTAACAGCCAGCTAGCCTACACCTCCTCTATATAGCTCTAACAGCCAGCTAGCCTCCTCTATATGGCTCTAACAGCCAGCTAGCCTTCTCTATATGGCTCTAACAATCAGCTAGCCTACACTCCCTCTATATGGCTCTAACAGCTAGCTAGCCTCCCTCTATATGGCTCTAACAGTCAGCTAGCCTACACCTCCTCTATATGGCTCTAACAGCCAGCTAGCCTCCCTCTATATGGCTCTAACAGTCAGCTAGCCTACACCTCCTCTATATGGCTCTAACAGTCACCTAGCCTACACCTCCTCTATATGGCTCTAACAGTCAGCTAGCCTACACCTCCCTCTATATGGCTCTAACAGCCAGCTAGCCTACACCCCTCTATATGGCTCTAACAGTCAGCTAGGCTACACTCTCCTCTATATGGCTCTAACAGTCAGCTAGCCCCTCCCTCTATATGGCTCTAACAGTCAGCTAGCCTACACCTCCCTTATGTGGCTCTAACAGTCAGCTAGCCTACACCTCCTCTATATGGCTCTAACAGTCCAGCCTAGCCTCCCTCCTCTATATGGCTCTAACAGTCAGCTAGCCTCCCTCTATATGGCTCTAACAGCCAGCTAGCCTCCTCTATATGGCTCTAACAGTCAGCTAGCCTCCACTCCCAGCTAGCCTCTATATGGCTCTAACAGCCAGCTAGCCTCCTCTATATGGCTCTAGCCTCAGTGGCTCTAACAGTCAGCTAGCCTCCCCTCTATATGGCTCTAACAGTCAGCTAGCCTACACCTCCTCTATATGGCTCTAACAGTCAGCTAGCCTACACCTCCCTCTATATGGGCTCTAACAGTCAGCTAGCCTACACCTCCCTCTATATGGCTCTAACAGTCAGCTAGCCTACACCTCCCTCTATATGGCTCTAACAGTCAGCTAGCCTCACCTCCTCTATATGGCTCTAACAGCCAGCTAGCCTCCCTCTATATGGCTCTAACAGCCAGCTAGCCTACACCTCCCTCTATATGGCTCTAACAGTCAGCTAGCCTACACCTCCCTCTATATGGCTCTAACAGCCAGCTAGCCTACACCTCCCTCTATATGGCTCTAACAGCCAGCTAGCCTACACCTCCCTCTATATGGCTCTAACAGTCAGCTAGCCTACACCTCCTCTATATGGCTCTAACAGCCAGCTAGCCTACACCTCCTCTATATGGCTCTAACAGTCAGCTAGGCCTAACAGCCTCCTCTATATGGCTCTAACAGCCAGCTAGCCTACACCTCCTCTATGGAATCTCCCAGCTCTATATGGCTCTAACAGCCAGCTAGCCTACACCTCCTCTATATGGCTCTAACAGTCAGCTAGCCTAGCCTCCCTCTATATGGCTCTAACAGTCAGCTAGCCTACACCTCCCTCTATATGGCTCTAACAGTCCAGCTAGCCTCCCTCTATATGGCTCTAACAGTCAGCTAGCCTACACCTCCTCTATATGACTCTAACAGTCAGCTAGCCTACACCTCCCTCTATATGGCTCTAACAGTCAGCTAGCCTACACCTCCCTCTATATGGCTCTAACAGTCAGCTAGCCTCCTCTATATGGCTCTAACAGTCAGCTAGCCTACACCTCCCTCTATATGGCTCTAACAGCCAGCTAGCCTCCTCTATATGGCTCTAACAGTCAGCTAGCCTACACCTCCTCTATATGGCTCTAACAGTCAGCTAGCCTACACCTCCCTCTATATGGCTCTAACAGTCAGCTAGCCTACACCTCCTCTATATGGCTCTAACAGCCAGCTAGCCTCCGCTATATGGCTCTAACAGCCAGCTAGCCTCCTCCTCTATATGGCTCTAACAGCCAGCTAGCCTCCTCTATATGGCTCTAACAGTCAGCTAGCCTACACCTCCCTCTATATGGCTCTAACAGCCAGCTAGCCTCCTCTATATGGCTCTAACAGCCAGCTAGCCTACACCTCCTCTATATGGCTCTAACAGTCAGCTAGCCTACACCTCCCTCTATATGGCTCTAACAGTCAGCTAGCCTACACCTCCCTCTATATGGCTCTAACAGCCAGCTAGCCTACACCTCCCCTCTATATGGCTCTAACAGCCAGCTAGCCTCCCTCTATATGGCTCTAACAGCCAGCTAGCCCACACCTCCTCTATATGGCTCTAACAGTCAGCTAGCCTACACCTCCCTCTATATGGCTCTAACAGCCAGCTAGCCTCCCTCTATATGGCTCTAACAGCCAGCTAGCCTACACCTCCCTCTATATGGCTCTAACAGTCAGCTAGCCTACACCTCCTCTATATGGCTCTAACAGCCAGCTAGCCTACACCTCCTCTATATGGCTCTAACAGTCAGCTAGCCTACACCTCCTCTATATGGCTCTAACAGTCAGCTAGCCTACACCTCCTCTATATGGCTCTAACAGCCAGCTAGCAGCTATGCTCTACAGTCAGCTCCCTCTATATGGCTCTAACAGTCAGCTAGCCTCCCCTCTATATGGCTCTAACAGCCAGCTCCTCCCTCTATATGGCTCTAACAGCCAGCTAGCCTACACCTCCCTCTATATGGCTCTAACAGCCAGCTCAGCTAACAGCCAGCTAGCCTCCCTCTATATGGCTCTAACAGTCAGCTAGCCTACACCTCCTCTATATGGCTCTAACAGCCAGCTAGCCTCCCTCCTCTATATGCTCTAACAGTCAGCTAGCCTACACCTCCCTCTATATGGCTCTAACAGTCAGCTAGCCTACACCTCCTCTATATGGCCTAACACCAGCTAGCCTCCTCTATATGGCTCTAACAGTCAGCTAGCCTACACCTCCCTCTATATGACTCTAATAGTCAGCTAGCCTACACCTCCTCTATATGGCTCTAACAGCCAGCTAGCCTACACCTCCTCTATATGGCTCTAACAGTCAGCTAGCCTCCCTCTATATGGCTCTAACAGTCAGCTAGCCTACACCTCCCTCTATATGGCTCTAACAGCCAGCTAGCCTCCTCTATATGGCTCTAACAGTCAGCTAGCCTACACCTCCTCTATATGGCTCTAACAGTCAGCTAGCCTACACCTCCTCTATATGGCTCTAACAGTCAGCTAGCCTACACCTCCTCTATATGGCTCTAACAGCCAGCTAGCCTCCCGCTATATGGCTCTAACAGCCAGCTCTCCCTCTATATGGCTCTAACAGCCAGGTAGCCTTCCTCTATATGGCTCTAACAATCAGCTAGCCTACACCTCCTCTATATGGCTCTAACAGCCAGCTAGCCTCCCCTCTATATGGCTCTAACAGCCAGCTAGCCTACACCTCCCTCTATATGGCTCTAACAGTCAGCTAGCCTACACCTCCCTCTATATGGCTCTAACAGTCAGCTAGCCTACACCTCCTCTATATGGCTCTAACAGTCAGCTAGCCTACACCTCCCTCTATATGGCTCTAACAGCCAGCTAGCCTCCTCTATATGGCTCTAACAGTCAGCTAGCCCACACCTCCTCTATATGGCTCTAACAGCCAGCTAGCCTACACCTCCTCTATATGGCTCTAACAGCCAGCTAGCCTCCCTCTATATGGCTCTAACAGCCAGCTAGCCTACACCTCCCTCTATATGGCTCTAACAGTCAGCTAGCCTACACCTCCCTCTATATGGCTCTAACAGCCAGCTAGCCTACACCTCCCTCTATATGGCTCTAACAGTCAGCTAGCCTCCCTCTATATGGCTCTAACAGTCAGCTAGCCTACACCTCCCTCTATATGGCTCTAACAGCCAGCTAGCCTCCCTCTATATGGCTCTAACAGTCAGCTAGCCTCCCTCTATATGGCTCTAACAGTCAGCTAGCCTCCCTCTATATGGCTCTAACAGCCAGCTAGCCTCCCGCTATATGGCTCTAACAGCCAGCTAGCCTACACCTCCCTCTATATGGCTCTAACAGCCAGCTAGCCTCCTCTACACAGCCAGCTCCTTCTCTATATGGCTCTAACAGTCAGCTAGCCTACACCTCCTCTATATGGCTCTAACAGCCTCCTCCTCTATATGGCTCTAACAGTCAGCTAGCCTACACCTCCCTCTATATGGCTCTAACAGTCAGCTAGCCTACACCTCCTCTATATGGCTCTAACATCCAGCTAGCCAGCTCTAACAGCCTAGCCTACACTCCCTCTATATGGCTCTAACAGTCAGCTAGCCTACACCTCCCTCTATATGGCTCTAACAGTCAGCTAGCCTACACCTCCTCTATATGGCTCTAACAGTCAGCTAGCCTCCTCTATATGGCTCTAACAGTCAGCTAGCCCACACCTCCCTCTATATGGCTCTAACAGCCAGCTAGCCTCCCTCTATATGGCTCTAACAGTCAGCTAGCCTACACCTCCTCTATATGGCTCTAACAGTCAGCTCCTACACCTCCCTCTATATGGCTCTAACAGTCAGCTAGCCTACACCTCCCTCTATATGGCTCTAACAGCCAGCTAGCCTCCCTCTATATGGCTCTAACAGCCAGCTCTCCTCTATATGGCTCTAACAGCCAGCTAGCCTACACCTCCTATATGGCTCTAACAGTCAGCTAGCCTACACCTCCTCTCTATGGCTCTAACAGCCAGCTAGCCTACACCTCCTCTATATGGCTCTAACAGTCAGCTAGCCTACACCTCCTCTATATGGCTCTAACAGTCAGCTAGCCTACACCTCCTCTATATGGCTCTAACAGTCAGCTAGCCTACACCTCCCTCTATATGGCATCTAACAGCCAGCTAGCCTCCCTCTATATGGCTCTAACAGCCAGCTAGCCCACACCTCCTCTATATGGCTCTAACAGCCAGCTAGCCTACACCTCCTCTATATGGCCTCCCTCTATATAACAGCCAGCTAGCCTACACCTCCCTCTATATGGCTCTAACAGTCAGCTAGCCTACACCTCCCTCTATATGGCTCTAACAGTCAGCTAGCCTACACCTCCCTCTATATGGCTCTAACAGCCTCCCTCTAGCTCTAACAGCCTAGCCTACACCTCCTCTATATGGCTCTAACAGTCAGCTAGCCTACACCTCCCTCTATATGGCTCTAACAGCCAGCTAGCCTACACCCTCTATATGGCTCTAACAGCCAGCAGCCACACCTCCTCCTCTATATGGCTCTAACAGTCAGCTAGCCTACACCTCCTCTATATGGCTCTAACAGCAGCTAGCCTCCCTCTATATGGCTCTAACAGTCAGCTAGCCTACACCTCCTCTATATGGCTCTAACAGTCAGCTAGCCTACACCTCCCTCTATATGGCTCTAACATCCAGCTAGCCTCCCTCTATATGACTCTAACAGTCAGCTAGCCTACACCTCCCTCTATATGGCTCTAACAGTCAGCTAGCCTACACCTCCTCTATATGGCTCTAACAGCCAGCTAGCCTACACCTCCTCTATATGGCTCTAACAGTCAGCTAGCCTCCCTCTCTATATGGCTCTAACAGTCAGCTAGCCTACACCTCCCTCTATATGGCTCTAACAGCCAGCTAGCCTCCCTCTATATGGCTCTAACAGTCAGCTAGCCTACACTCCCTCTATATGGCTCTAACAGTCAGCTAGCCTACACCTCCCTCTATATGGCTCTAACAGTCAGCTAGCCTACACCTCCCTCTATATGGCTCTAACAGCCAGCTAGCCTCCCGCTATATGGCTCTAACAGCCAGCTAGCCTCCCTCTATATGGCTCTAACAGCCAGCTAGCCTCCTCTATATGGCTCTAACAGCCAGCTAGCCTACACCTCCTCTATATGGCTCTAACAGCTAGCTAGCCTCCTCTATATGGCTCTAACAGCCAGCTAGCCTACACCTCCTCTATATGGCTCTAACAGTCAGCTAGCCACCTCCCTCTATATGGCACTAACAGTCAGCTAGCCTACACCTCCTCTATATGGCTCTAACAGTCAGCTAGCCTACACACCTCCTCCTCTATATGGCTCTAACAGCCAGCTAGCCTCCTCTATATGGCTCTAACAGTCAGCTAGCCTACACCTCCTCTATATGGCTCTAACAGCCAGCTAGCCTCCCTCCTCTATATGGCTCTAACAGTCAGCAGCCTTCCTCTGGCTCTAACAGTCAGCTAGCCTACACCTCCCTCTATATGGCTCTAACAGCCAGCTAGCCTCCTCTATATGGCAGCTCTATATGGCTCTAACAGTCAGCTAGCCTACAACAGCCAGCTAGCTCCCTCTATATGGCTCTAACAGCCAGCTAGCCTCCTCTATATGGCTCTAACAGCCAGCTAGCCTACACCTCCTCTATATGGCTCTAACAGTCAGCTAGCCTACACCTCCTCTATATGGCTCTAACAGCCAGCTAGCCTCCCTCTATATGGCTCTAACAGTCAGCTAGCCTACACCTCCTCTATATGGCTCTAACAGCCAGCTAGCCTCCCTCTATATGGCTCTAACAGTCAGCTAGCCTACACCTCCCTCTATATGGCTCTAACAGTCAGCTAGCCTACACCTCCTCTATATGGC